>NC_041389.1:228970776-229000669 GCF_002162155.2 Triticum dicoccoides | reverse complement strand
GGCGACGGCGGATGGGCCCGGGCGGGCTCCGCTCGGGCCTGGGCGGACCGGCGGCGATGTGGGCGCGGGGACGCCACGTGGCGCGTTGCGGTTGGACAGGAGCGGCCCGGACGTGTCCGGCCGTCGCGGACGCGTCCGGCGGCAGAGAGGGAGCGGGGCTAGGGTTAGGGTAGGATTAGACCGCGAATTTGGAAGGGGGAGGCACATTTATAGGTAGAGGGAGCTAGGAGAGTCCAAATGGAGTGCGGTTTTCGCCCACGCGATCGTGATCGAACGACCGAGAGCATGGAGGGGAGTTTGCTGGGTTTTGGGCCACTTTGGAGGGGGTGTTGGGCTGCAACACAAAGGGGGCTTTACGGTTACCTGGTTAACCGTTGGAGTATCAAACGACCTCCAAATGGCACGAAACTTGACAAGCGGTCTACCGGTGCTATACCAAGGCCGCTTGGAAAACCTCGGTGCATTCCGAGAAAGTTTAACACCCGCTCACAACAGGAGAGAAGAAGGGGACGCCGGATGACATAGGAGTGCCGGATTGCAAAACGGACAACGGGGAAAATGCTCGGATGCATGAGACGAACACGTATGCAATGCAATGCACGATGACATGATATGAAATGCATATGATGACATGGCAAAGACGGCGAATAACTGGCAGAAACCTGGCACAATGAATCCGGGGCATTACACGCTGGCCCGGACATCCGGTCCCTGGCAGCAGCAACTCCATTCCCCGCGCCCATTTTCCGCAAAGTTTCACCCAATTTTGCCCCGGTGCCCACGCTTACTTCCGCATACCACCACCGCTTTCCACAAGCACCAGCACCGCTCACCGCTACCTCCTATGACGATTATGACACATTTTGGTCTTTGAGATTTTGGGTTGTGGTCTCCCATGTCCTATTGTGCTTCGGCTATATAGGTATGGTTCGACGTCAACATCACCACCGCTCATCTCCATCGACTACTCATCATCGCCAAGGACGGTAACTTCGACGACATCTTTGTCATACCTTGCAATTGCATTGATACCCACATGGCCTTAATTTTGCGTAGCTTACCCATCGAGACTAGCCATTGAGTATTGCCGACAATGTGACTTGTGCACATTAGTGATCATACTCCATAGCGTACATACCATACCATAGTGGTGCATATCTTGGCATCAACTTTTGTGTCACAAGATTGTCATAGCATACAGAATTGCTATCTTGGTTCGTGAAGTTTTTCATGAGAAAAGAGCTCAAAAGTGAAAGAGCCACCAAAGCTTTTAAGCAAAGAGGAAAGATAAGCAAAGAGCTTATAAGCAAGAACCATAGCATCAATACTACATTAAGATTGTCATACACGATCATCTTGGATCGTAGCACCGAAATACCATACATATAGCATACTTGGGATAGAGGTCGTTGTATTTTTGCCTAGTAGGTTGTGCTCAAGTTCCATATCCGCCTATTGTGCAATCGTGCTAGTGTCTCTCGTGTATTGTGCAACAAGAGCATTTTCGTGGATTCCACATTTTGGCTCACCTTTGGTTTGCACAATCCCACTTATCTATTTGCGTGTGTGTTTCCGTGTACCACTACTTGCTTGATCTACTTGTTGCATTTGCAAATTTGTGAATCTTGTCCAACATTATTGAAGCTCACTTACAATTGCATCAAATTTTGTGCCACCATCCTAACTAAGCTCCACCATAAGCTTTTACTTGTGTAGGAGTGAGAACCGACTAGAATTGGTACCAATAGTGCTATTTCATTGTCCGAATTCAGTGAACTTGGTTCATCGTCAACATCGGTCAAGGTACATTGGTATAAGTTCTTCTCCTTCTACCACTCACATTTTTGCTTGGAATGATGGATAGGCCAAGTACTTCTTCTACCAACCCACTCTTAATCGAGCAAGACGACGACATGTCATCATTCGTCACCAAGAGCCACCTCTTTGGTGCACAACGAGCGTTGCATCAAGAGAAACAAGCAATGACTGACCGCATCGACAACCTCGCCACCGACTTGCGACTTTCCGAGCAACCTACCGAGGACTACTTCGACAACAAGCTCGATGCTCACAAGCAAGAGAACGATGCAAGGATGGACGATATCCGCACCTTGTTGGTGAATCGGCCTTCTTCAACTTCTTCATACTCAAGACGAAGCCGCTCAAGTCGACACTCAGACGACACCTTCTCCGGCTCAAGTACACCGACATTGAAAACTCTTCGACGAGCTGCGCGTCAAGACCGTCATGCTTCTCGCAATCATCTACATGACAAGCATTCACAAGAGCAAGTCGATGAGCAAGTACCTCATCCTCAACCACACCAAGTCGCTTTTGCACAAGCTCAAGAACGACATCGACAACGGCGCCAAGAGGAAGAACGAGCGCGTCTACATCAAGAGGAACAAGACGCCGAGGCTCAACATCTTCAACCACAACAACAACATGATGCACAAGCTGTTGAGGCACAACGTGCCCTTCAAGAATCAAGTCGAGCCATTGCCAACCGCAACCGAGATCGGCGCAATCAAGAGGAAGCACTTCGAGAAGAAATCCAAGAGCGGAACTACCAACCAAGAGTGCAACGTCAAGTACCTCAAGCTCCTCCACAAGCTCGACAAGCTCCTCCACAACCTCAAGTTCAACAAGAGCAAGTTGATCATGGACTTCCTCCACACCAAGAGTAACATGAGGATGATTAACCTCCACGTCAAGGGCGTCATCATCACCATCTCCAACAACACAATGAAGAGCAATGCTACGGCAAGCTAAAATTCACAATGCCCAAGTTTAGTGGAAGCAATGATCCCAAAGAATACCTCTCATGGGCATTGAAGGTCTATAAAATCTTTCGTTTGCACAACTATGAGGAAGAGAAGAAGATCGCTATGGCATCACTTGAGTTCCAAGACTATGTGCTCATATGGTGGGAACAAGTCCTTGAGCGCCGAGAAGCAAGAGGTGAACCACCTATCACCACTTGGGCTCAAATGAAGGATGTCATGCGAGCACGTTTTGTGCCCACCTACTACAACCGCGATCTCTTCAAGAAGCTCCAACTCCTCAAACAAGGAACAAAGAGTGTTGAATAATACTACAAGGAAATGGAGATAGCCATGATTCGAGCCAATGTCACGGAAGATGATAAGCAAACTATGGCACGCTTCTTGAATGGGCTCAATCATCCCATCAAGAAGATTGCCGACTTCCAACCCTACTCCAACCTCATTGAGCTCGTGCATCAAGCTACAAAGGCGGAACGCCAAGTGCAAGATGACTTCAAGTACTCCAAGTAGTCGTCCAAGACCTATGGCTTCTCCAACAACCAAGCTTCAACGACTCCTCCAACTTCGACATCAACCAAGCGAACTACAAGCAATGACGACAAGTCAAGTTACAAGAAAGCTTCGACAAGCTCAAGTCATCTTCCTCCTACAACAAGCAACTTCAAGCCGCGTGCTTCATCATCTACTCCGACTGATGAGACCGTCAAGACAAGCTCCTTCAAGTGTTTCACTTGCGGCAGCCGAGGCCACAAGTCTTTCAAATGCACCAACAAGCGCACCATGATCCTCAACAATGATGGAACCTATGACTCCATGAGCGACAAGGAGATGGAAGCCCTTGAGAAAGTGGCCATGCACCGGCGCCTGAACGAGGATGAAGATGATCAAGTCTTTTGTGATGAGGATTCGAGCCCCGCTCTCGTGGTCTCCAATGTCTCGACTCTTCAACATAAACAAGAAGAAGACAAACGATGCCACATCTTCCACACAAAGGTCGACATCAATGGAAGGCCCGTCAAGGTCATCATCGATGGAGGTAGTTGCCACAACTTGGAAAGTGAAGAACTATGCTCCAAGCTTCAATTGGTCAAGATGAAGCACCCGCACCCATATAAAGTCCAATGGCTAAGTGACTTCGGCATTATATGAGTTGAGCATACGGTCCAAGTCTCCTTCAAAATTAGTGCATATGAGGACACTTTGGAGTGTGATGTCATCCCGATGTCCGTTTGCCACCTTCTTCTTGGTATACCTTGGCAATTCGACCATGGTGTCATCCACAACGGGCGTACCAATCACTATGGCTTCAAGATGAAAGGGAAGGAATATGTGCTACGACCTATGTCTCGTAGTCAAGTGATAGCCGATAAGCAAGCCACCCATCTTGGAGAGAAGAGTGAGAAAGTGATCCACCAAAAAGTGAGTGAGAGCCACAATCCAAACTTGAGCGCCTCTTCGCCTAGAGAGAAAAACCTAGTCCTATTTTCCACCAAAAGTGAGATGAGAGAAGTGTGTGAGAACCCATCGAGTGTTATGCACTTTGTCCTTGTGTGCAAGGATGGGGACCCAAAAACTAACACCTCTCACGATCTACCTTTAGTGTTTCAATCTCTTTTGCAGGAATTCCAAGATGTTTTCCCCGATGAGCTACCTCCGGGACTACCTCCTCTACGAGGCATTGAGCATTGTATCGACCTCATCCCCGGAGCGCCCCTACCAAACAAAGCTCCATACCGCATCAACCCCGAAGAAACTAAGGAGATCCAACGGTAAGTACAACAACTAATCGACAACGGTCATGTACATGAAAGCTTAAGCCCTTGTGTCGTTCCCGTTATACTTGTGCCCAAACAAGATGGTAGTTTTCGCATGCGCACCAATTGTAGACCTATAAATGCTATTACCGTTCGCTATAGGCATCCCATTCCTCGCTTAGATGATATGCTTGATGAACTTAGCGGTGCCACCATTTTCTCAAAAATTGATCTTAAAAGTGGCCATTATCAAATCCGCATACAAGAGGGTGATGAATGGAAAAATGCTTTCAAAACCAAATTTGGCTTGTACGAGTGGTTAGTTATGCCTATGGGTTTATTGGAAGCTCCCGGAACTTTCATGCGTCTTATGCATTTCGTGCTTCGACCTTATATTGGAGTGGTTGTTGTGGTTTACTTTGATGATATTCTTGTGTTTAGCAAATCCTTGAAAGAGCATCTAAAGCATGTTAGGGCTGTTTTGCAAACGCTTCGCAAGGAACGTCTTTATGCCAACATGAAAAAGTGCACGTTTGGTGTTGACAAACTTGTTTTCTTGGGTTTTGTCGTTTCTTCCAAGGGTGTCCATGTTGATGAATCTAAAATTGAAGCAATTAAAACTTGGCCCCAACCCACCAATTTGCAACAAGTGCGTAGCTTTTTTGGTCTTGCAGGTTTTTATCGTTGCTTTGTGAAAGACTTTAGCACTAGTGCCGCTCCTTTGCATGCCTTGAGTAAGAAGAATGCTCCTTTTGTTTGGGGATCTTTGCAATCCACCGCTTTTGATGAGCTCAAGTCTTTGCTTACTCATGCTCCGATTCTTGCTTTGCCCAACTTTGACAAAACTTTTGAGGTTCATTGTGATGCAAGTGGTACCAGAATTGGCGGAGTTTTGATGCAAGAAAAACGAGCCATTGCTTATTTTAGTGAAAAACTCTCCGGTGCTCAACTTAACTATCCCATCTATGACAAAGAATTGTATGCTTAAGAGCGTGTGCTACATGTTTGGGAACATTATCTTAGACCTCATGAGTTTGTCATCCATATCGATCATGAAACACTTAAGTACCTAAAAGGTCAAACTAAGTTGAACAAGCGTCATGCCAAATGGAGTGAATTTATTGAATCTTTCCCCTATGTGATCAAGTACATTAAGGGTAAGAAAAATGTAGTTGCGGATGCACTTTCACGCATATGCACGCTTGTCACTAAACTTGAGTTGAATGTTATTGGCTTTGAGCACATAAAATACTTGTATGCTAATGATCCATATTTTGCTACTCCTTATGCTAAGTGTTTGACGCATACGTCTTGGGAACGATATTACATCAAGGATGCTTATCTTATGAGAGCTAACAAACTTTGCATTCCCGAGTCTTCTCTTCGTTTGCTCCTTTTGCAAGAGGCCCATGGAGGCGGACTCATGGGACACTTCGGACACGACAAGACATTTGCCACGCTCTCCAAGAACTACTTTTGGCCCAAGATGTTCCGCGACGTCTCACGCTTCACCAACCGATGCTCTACATGTCGCAAAGTGATACGTCTCCAACGTATCTATAATTTATGAAGCATTCATGCTATTTTATTTTCTGTTTTGAATGATTACGGGCTTTATTATACACTTTTATATTACTTTTGGGACTAACCTATTAACCGGAGGCCCAGCCCATATTGCTGTTTTATTGCCTGTTTTAGTATTTCAAAGAAAAGGAATAACAAACGGAGTCCAAACGGAATGAAACCTTCGGCAACGTGATTTTTTTGGAAGAATATCATCCTGGAGATTGGGAGTTCACGTCAGAAGATCCTCGAGGAGGCCAGGAAATAGGGGGGTGCCCCCCCTACTGGGCGCGCCCCCCTGTCTCGTGGGCCCCTCGAGCACCTCCCGACCGACTTCTTTCGCCTATATAGTCCCACGTACCCTAAAAACATCCACACAGAAGATAGATCGGGATTTCCACCGCCGCAAGCCTCTGTAGCCACCAAAAACCTCTCGGGAGCCCGTTTCGGCACCCTGCCGGAGGGGGAACCCATCACCGGTGGCCATCTTCATCATCCCGGCGCTCTCCATGATGAGGAGGGAGTAGTTCACCCTCGAGGCTGAGGGTATGTACTAGTAGCTATGTGTTTGTTTGATCTCTCTCTCTCTCTCGTGTTCTCTCTATGGCACGATCTTGATGTATCGCAAGCTTTGCTATTATAGTTGGATCTTATGATGTTTCTCCCCCTCTACTCTCTTGTGATGAATTGAGTTTCCCTCTTGAAGTTATCTTATCGGATTGAGTCTTGGATTTGAGAACACTTGATGTATGTCTTGCCGTGTTTATCTGTGGTGACAATGGGATATCACGTGCCACTTGATGTATGTTTTGGTGACCAAATTGCGGGTTCCGCCCATGAACCTATGCCTAGGGGTTGGCACGCGTTTTCTTGACTCTCCGGTAGAAACTTTGGGGCACTCTTTGAAGTACTTTGTGTTGGTTGGATGAATCTGAGATTGTGTGATGCATATCGTATAATCATGCCCACGGATACTTGAGGTGACAATGGATTATCTAGGTGACATTAGGTTTTTGGTTGATTTGTGTCTTAAGGTGTTATTCTAGTACGAACTCTTGAATAGATCGATCCGAAAGAATAACTTTGAGGTGGTTTCGTACCCTACCATAATCTCTTCGTTTGTTCTCCACTATTAGTGGCTTCGGAGTGACTCTTTGTTGCATGTTGAGGGATTGTTATATGATCTATCTATGTTATTATTGTTGAGAGAACTTGCACTAGTGAAAGTATGAACCCTATGCCTTGTTTCCTATCATTGCAATACCGTTTACGCTCGCTTTTATCATTAGTTACCTTGCTGTTTTTATATTTTCAGATAACAAAAACCTATATCTACCATCCATATTGCACTTGTAACACCATCTCTTCGCCAAACTAGTGCACCTATACAATCTACCATTGTATTGGGTGTGTTGGGGACACAAGAGACTCTTTGCTATTTGGTTGCAGGGTTGTTTGAGAGAGACCATCTTCATCCTACGCCTCCTACGGATTGACAAACCTTAGGTCATCCACTTGAGGGAAATTTGCTACTGTCCTACAAACCTGTGCACTTGCAGGCCCAACAATGTCTACAAGAAGAAGGTTGTGTAGTAGACATCAAGCTCTTTTCTGGCGCCGTTGCCGGGGAGGTGAGTGTTTTAAGGTATATCTTTAGATCTTGCAATCGAATCTTTTTGTTTCTTGCTTTATCACTAGTTTAGTTTATAAAAGAAAACTACAAAAAAATGGAGTTAAGCTTGTCTCATACACTTCATCTTTTTAATATCTTTCGTGAGTTTGATGGAAAGGAAAATTGTGCTCAAGTGCTAGAAGAAGAGTGCATTAAAATGCTTGGTACTGAATCTTTGAATGATGAGCATGATTGCAATGTTGTTAGTATAAACTCCTTGAATATCCATAGTACTAATGATGATTGCTCTAGCCATGATGAAACTATCTCTTATGAGCATGCCAACTTTTGTGGAGTGCATGTTTGCATGAACGCACCAAATAGAGAAGATATATATTGCAAGAGGCATAAGTATTTAGAAACTAAATGGTTGCAAGAAAGGCTAAATGTGAGTGCTGAAAATTTAAATTTCCTTTGCCGTACTTGTGAACTTTGCAGTGAACATGGTCATTTACATCTCCGATGCAAATTGTTTCATGATCGAATCTTGTCCAAAAATTGTGATGATTTGATCTCCCTTGCACATTATAATGAACTTAGTTTGCTTTTGGGTTATGAAGAGTTGAAATGTTTAACTAAGCATATTCCAGAATTTAATCTTGAGCATTTCCTTGATATTGATCTAGAAAAGATTTATATGTTTTGTGCGGAGAATTGCATTGAAAATACTTATATTGCCAATTACCTAAAGAAAATAAGGCAAATAGAAGATGATGAGAATACTAATGAAAGGGAAGAGACTTCCCAATATCCTCCTATTATTTCTTATGATGAATCAGGTAACGAGGAGGAGCTTTCTATTCAACCAATCTCGTCAATAAGGAGCTTAAAGAGAAAGGTTGAACCCACACATAATGTGAAAAAGAAAAGGAAAAGAAGGGGCAACAAAGGTAAAAAGCTATACCTCCCAAATAATGTTGCTGCTACTACTCATTGTGATGATGATAATTGCTATACTATTGGTGCTATCCATACTATTAATGATGAGAGTGATTATGCTTATGATATGAAAAGGCCCAAGCTTGGGGAAGCTATGTTTGATGAGGATGAAATATTTTAGAATGTATTTGCTGAAATTAATGTTTGTCCCAAGCTTGTGGATATTTTTAGCATCCCAAGTTTTGATATGCAAAGTTGTTATGATGATAGCATGCCTCTTACCTATGATGAATATATTGATGAAAGGGGGTTTGGAAGAGTGTCAACTTTAGGAAGAGTGATCCCACTATTTTGGAGGATGTTTAATTTTATTGTGATGAATACGAAAGTGGATTTGGAAGAGTGTCAACTTTATTTAGTGATTCCACTATCTTGGGAGAGGTTTCAATCGATTATGATGAGAACGAAGTTGCTACTTATGATGATTATTGTGATGAAACTTATGCTATAAAAAGTAGTGATGATTATATTTACAAATCTTGTCATGATTATGATTACCCTTTTTCTGAACATTACTCTTTTAATGTGGAAACAATTTTTAGTGTTCAAGTCTTTTATGATACTCCCACTATTCCGAATGAGAAGAAATTTGCCTATGTGGAGAGTAGTAAATTTTATATGCTTGTAGATGATGAAAAGAATGCTTTAGGTGCTGGTTATATTGTTGAATTCATTCATGATGCTACTGAAAATTATTATGAGGGAGGAATATATGCTTGTAGGAATTGCAATAATGTCAAGTTTCCTCTCTATGTGTTGAAAATTTTGAAGCTATGCTTGTTGATTATTGTCCCCATAAGTTGTTTGCTCACAAAATCCCTATGCCTAGGAAGTGGGTTAGGCTTAAATGTGCTAGTCATATGCTTCATGATGCTCCCGTTGTGTTTCAATTCTTATCTTTTATGTGAGCATCATTCTCATCATCATGCCTAGCTAGAGAGGCATTAAAGAAAAGCGCTTGTTGGGAGACAACCCAATATTTACCCTTACTGTTTTTGTGTGTTAACATGATTATGCTACTTTAGCAATCATGTTTTATATCTTTTGTTTCAATAAAGTACCAAGTAAGACCGTTAGGATAGCTTACGGTGATAGTTGTGTTGATCCTGCTGAAAATCAGAAACTTTTGCACCCAGTAAATTAGTTTTGTTAATTCACAGAAACGTGCTTATGATCTGATTCTTTTTGCTTTGGATTGGTACACAAATTTCTTAGGACTTCCTAATTTGGTAGGATTTTTGTAGTTCCATAAGTATACGTTTGATACAGATTACTACAGACTGTTCTGTTTTTGACAGCTTCTGTTTTCTATGTGCTGTTTGCTTATTTTGATGAATCTATGAGTAGAATCGGAGGGTATGAACCATAGATAAGTTTGAATACAGTAGATATTACACCAATATGAATTTAGAATGAGTTCACAACAGTACCTATGTGGTGATTTATTTTCTTATACTAACGGAGCTTACGAGTTTTCTGTTGAGTTTTGTGTTGTGGAGTTTTCAAGTTTTGGGTAAAGATTCGATGGACTATGGAATAAGGAGTGGCAAGAGCCTAAGCTTGGGGATTCCGAAGGCACCCCATGGCAATATTCAAGGACAACCAAGAGCCTAAGCTTGGGGATGCCGCGGAAGGCATCCCCTCTTTCGTCTTCGTTCATCGGTAACTTTACTTGGAGCTATATTTTTATTCACCACATGATATGTGTTTTGCTTGGAGCGTCATTTTCTTTTGTTAGTGTTTGTTTGAATTTAGTTAGAATAATGTTTTGCATCTTTATTTTCAATAAAAAAGTCAAGGATAGCCTTTACCATGCTTATTTTGCTAGTATACATGTTGCTGTTTGAAAACAGGAAGTTTACCGCTGTTGCAAAAATTCCCTAGAAAAGTAAGAGAATGGTATAATGTTGAAACTTTTTGCATAATGAGCTCTGATAAATTTAACACAGTGGGAATTTTATTTCATAATTTTTGGAGTTAGGTAAGTATTGATACACTTGCATTCTTTACAGACTATACTGTTTTGGCAGATTGCTGTTATGGTTGCATTGTTTGCATATGTTTGCTTGTTTAATGATTCTATTTGAGGATAGGAGTATTAAATATTCAGAGACATTTAGTATCAAATGTTGAAATAATAATTTTAGTGATTTGTTACAGTAGAAAATGATAAGGTTTTGCATTGGTTTATACTAACCTATCTCATGAGTTCTTATTGAGTTTGGTGTGGATGAAGCTTTTGATAAAAAGAGAAACCATGATATGAGAGGAATTAAGGAGACACAAAAGTTCAAGCTTGGGGATGCCCAAGGCACCCTAAGATAATATTTCAATAAGTCTCAAGCATCTTAGCTTGGGGATGCCCCGGTAGGCATCCCACCTTTCTTCTTCAACAACTATCGATTAGTATCGGTTGAGCCTAAGTTTTTGCTTCTTCACATGAGTTGTGCTATCCTTGCAATGTCATTTTATTTTGTTTTGCTTGCTGTTTGAATACAATACCAAGATCTGAAATTCTTTAATGAGAGAGAGTCTTCATATAGCTACATAATTATTTAGCTACTCATTGTTCTTCACTTCAATCTTTTGGGAGTAGTTTGTCATTTACTCGTGTGCTTCACTTATATCCTATGAGTAAATGGTTGAATGAGTTGATTATCATAAATCCGAATTTATATATGTTTCATTTGCTTATCCCATGGGGAGTAATGACTTCACATCTAAGAAGTAGAGGTTGTAAATTTATTGAAGGTTAGCAAGCATTGTATTGGTCATTTGAAAAATTCATGAAAGAATATTGAAGGAAGAGAGATTTCACATATAAATACACTATCCTAGACATCTTTTATAATTGGGAGCACTCATTAAGTATGACATTGATGCGGAGCATCCTTCGGTCATCCCAATGGACCTTCCATCGTCTCACCAAGCACCAAGAGGACCCATGACTAGAGCACGAGCTAGAGCTCTCGAGACCGAGGTGACTTCTCTCCTTAATGATATCTCATATGATCCTCTCGAGACATGGCTATTACCTCAATCTGGAATGTTGTGCATGATTAAGTACCAAGAGGACCCTCCCGAGAATGCACACGAAGATGGTCAAGACCCCAAGTCCATCGAAGAAGAGAACCAAGGGAAGAAGGCAAGAATAGCCTCCAGGCACCGGACATCCGACCAGGACCCCGGACATCTGGCCCCTGGAGATCCACAAGGCCAGGCATCTGCAGAAGAATCTACAGGGACCGGACATCCGGTGTCCAGCCCGGACATCCGGCCCCACCGGAAATCTGTCCGAAATCCCAGACATTCAGCACAAGCGTCCAGGGAGGACAGAAGCTTGCCCCGTCAGCCCAGACATCCGGTGATCGCCCCGGACATCCGGTGCCTCCCGAAGCCGCGGACATCCGGCCCCTCCGAGCGGACATCCGACGTCGCCCATCTAGTGAACAGAAGAGTCAACTCCACTGGACCGGACATCCGGCCCCTCCAGCACGGACATCCGGCACCTCGTGAGCGCCCGGACATCCGGCGCCCTCTGCCTGCGCGAAGCTCCTTTGGGTCGTGACCCATGTACCCCTTCGCCCTTTGACTATATATACTCCCTCATCCTGTACGTTTTAGGGTTAGCATTGCGATAGCTCATTTAGCGATAGAGCTCTGCTCATCCGTACCGGATCTACTCCACGTGAGGGATCGTGCCTCCTCGGAGAAGATCGGCCCCTAGGGTTCCGCCCTACATCATCTTGGTATCACGAGCCACGTTGATCACGTTTTTGGAGCCCCTACCCTTTGTTTTCTAGCTTGATTTTGTTGTTTTCGTCCTAAATCCAAAAATCCCCACCAAAAGTAGCCCCAAATTTTTTTTTGTGATTTGTTGGTGTGATGAAGTTTTGTTGGATTTGATCCACAGATCTGCTTTGCATCGAGTTGATCTAGCTTTTCCCCATCTCTCCCGCGATTTCTATCCTCCAATTCGTCCGAATTTTGCCCCGGAGTTGAATTTTTTTCCTGTGGAGTTCATCGTGTTCGTCCCCGATCCAGAGCCCGGACATCTGCCCCGTGTGTACCGGACATCCGGCATCCCGGACATCTGGCCACTGGCCCGGACATCCGGCCCCTGGGAGCAGCAACTCCATCCCCCGCGCCCATTTCCGCATACTTTCGCTAAATTTTGCCCCGGTACCCACACTTACTTCCGCCTACCCCAACGCTTTCCACAAACACCACCACCACTCACCGCTACCTCCTATGTCGATTTTGACACATTTTGGTCTTTGGGATTTTGGGTTGTGGTTCCCGTGTCCTATTGTGTTTCGGCTATATAGGTACGGTTCGACGTCACCATCACCACCGCTCATCTCCATCGACTACTCAACATCGCCAAGGATGGTAACTTCGACGACATCTTTGTCATACCTTGTGAGGGAGTCCTGGACTAGGGGGTGTCCGGATAGCCGGACTATCATCATCGACCGGACTCCAAGACTATGAAGATACAAGATTGAAGACTTCGTCCCGTGTCCGGATGGGACTTTCCTTGGTGTGGAAGGCAAGCTTGGCGATACGGATATGTAGATCTCCTACCATTGTAACCGACTCTGTGTAACCCTAGCCCTCTCCGATGTCTATATAAACCGGAGGGTTTTAGTCCATAGGACAACAACCATTACAACAATCATACCATAGGCTAGCTTCTAGGGTTTAGCCTCCTTGATCTCGTGGTAGATCCACTCTTGTACCACCCATATCATCAATATCAATCAAGCAGGAGTAGGGTTTTACCTCCATCGAGAGGGCCCGGACCTGGGTAAAAACATCGTGTCCCTTGTCTCCTGTTACCATCCGCCTAGACGCACAGTTCGGGACCCCCTACTCGAGATCCGCCGGTTTTGACACCGACATTGGTGCTTTCATTGAGAGTTCCTCTGTGTCATCACCGATAGGCTTGATGGCTTCTTCAATCAACAACAATGCAGTCCTGGGTGAGACTTTTCTCCCCGGATAGATCTTCGTATTCGGCGGCTTTGCACTGCGGGCCAATTAACTTGGCCATCTGGAGCAGATCGAAAGCTACGCCCCTGGCCATCAGGTCAGATTTAGGAGCCTAAACTTCACGGTGGATATCCGCGGAGACTTGATCTTCGATGGATCCGAGCCGCAGCCGAGCGTGCCGCACTGTCACGATGGGCATGATCTAACTCTGCCGCCGGACAGTACCTTGGAGGCCGCACACGAATCCCCTCCGACCCATAGTCCGGAGCCGATTGCGCAGATCGAGGACGGGTGGCTGGACACCGCCTTGGGACCTGCAACTTCCACGGCGATGGAGCCGAACACTGACCTCGTCCCTTATAAAGCTCGTGACTCCGAGGTGCCGGACTCCCTGCCGGACTCCAAACCTCCTGCGCCCCTGCCAATCGAATCTGATTGGGCGCCGATCATGGAGTTCAGCGCTTCGGACATCTTTCAGCACTCACCCTTTGGCGACATCCTAAATTGCTAAAGCATCTCTCGCTATTCGGAGAGCCCTGGCCGGACTACGGCCAGGATGGTTGGGATGCGAATGACGAAGAAATTCAAAGCCCACCCACCACCCATTTTGTAGCCACTGTCGACGATCTAATCGACATGCTAGACTACGACTCCGAAGACATCGACGGTATGGACGACGATGCCGGAGACGATCAAGAACCAGCGCCTACAGGACACTGGAAGACCACCTCGTCATACGACATATACATGGTGGACACCCCAAAAGATGGGGACGACGAAGAAGCAGCAGAGGCAGATTCCTTAAAGAAACAGCCCAAGCGCCGACATCAGCGGCGCCGCTCTAAATCCCGCCACAGCAGGAATGGAGGTTCTGGCACAGGAGATAATAACACCCCAGAGAGTGCCAAAGACAACCCCCTCCAGCAAGATTCATCGCAGGAGGATGCAGAAGCAAGCCCTCACAAGAGAGCGGCAGACGAAGAGGTCGAGGATGATAATTACATACCTCCCTCCGAAGACGAGGCAAGCCTCGACGACGACGAATTCGTCGTGCCTGAGGATCCCGTCGAACAAGAGCGTTTCAAACACAGGCTAATGGCCACAGCAAATAGCCTAAAGAAAAAGCAGCAACAGCTTCAAGCTGATCAAGACCTGCTGGCCGACAGATGGACCGAGGTCCTCGCAGCCGAAGAGTATGAACTCGAACGCCCCTCCAAAAGCTACCCAAAACGCAAGTTGCTCCCCCGACTAGAGGAGGAAGCATACAAACCTTCATCACCAGCGCACAATACGGCAGACCGACCACCTCGTGGCCGCGACAGAGAGGCATCTAGGCCCTCCACCAGAACCGTACCCCGGCATCACTCAAAAAGTACGAAGCCACGGGGGAACGCACCGGACTTGCGGGATATATTGGAGGACAAGGCAAGACAATCCAGATCTATCTATGGATCACGTGGGCGCCCCACGACCCACGACGAATACCGTCGTGCCGGACACAGCAACTCCGGCCGGGCCGAACACAGCAGACAACGCTCTCTTGAGCTACATCGCGATATTGCTTAATACAGAGGCGCCGCACACCCACTATGCTTCACTGACGAAGTAATGGATCATCAAATCCCTGAAGGGTTTAAACCCGTAAACATTGAATCCTACGATGGCACGACAGACCCCGCGGTTTGGATCGAGGATTATCTCCTTCATATCCATATGGCCCGCGGCGACGATCTCCACGCCATCAAATATCTCCCGCTCAAGCTTAAAGGACCAGCTTGGCATTGGCTCAACAGGCTGCCCACAGAGTCAATTGGGTGTTGGGAGGACCTGGAAGCCGCATTCCTTGACAACTTCCAGGGCACATATGTGCGACCACCAGACGCCGATGACCTAAGCCACATAATTCAGCAGCCAGACGAATCGTCCAGACAATTCTGGACACGGTTCTTAACAAAGAAAAATCAAATCATCGACTGTCCGGATGCAGAGGCCCTCGCAGCCTTCAAACATAACATCCGCGACGAGTGGCTAGCCCGGCACCTAGGACAGGAAAAGCCGAAATCCATGGCAGCCCTCGCATCACTCATGACCCGCTTTTGTGCGGGAGAGGATAGCTGGCTAGCTCGCAGCAACAACCTCAGTAAAAATGCTGGCAGTCCAGATACTAAGGACCACAATGGCAGGTCGCGTTGAAACAAAAACAAACGCCGCGTTAACGGCGACAACAATGAGGATACGGCAGTCAACGCCGGATTCCGAGGCTCTAAACCCGGTCAGCAGAAGAAGACATTCAAAAGAACCACTCCGGGTCCGTCCAATTTGGACCGAATACTCGACCGCTCATGCCAGATACATGGCACCCCCGAAAAACCAGCTAACCACACCAACAGAGATTGTTGGGTATTCAAGCAGGCAGGCAAGTTAATTGCCGAAAGCAATGACAAGGGGCTGCATAGCGATGACGAGGAAGAGACCCGGCCGCCGAACAATAGAGGACAGAAGGGCTTCCCCCCACAAGTGCGGACGGTAAACAGGATATACACAACCCATATACCCAAGAGGGAGCGGAAGCGTGCACTATGGGATGTATATGCGATGGAGCCAGTCACCCCGAAGTTCAATCCATGGTCCTCTTGCCTGATCACTTTCAATCGAAGAGACCATCCGACCAGTATCCGCCATGGTGGATTCGCCGCATTGGTTTTAGACCCAATCGTCGATGGATTTCACCTCACGAGAGTCCTGATGGACGGCGGCAGTAGCCTGAACCTGCTTTATCAGGATACAGTGCGCAAGATGGGCATAGACCCCTCAAGGATTAAACCTACAAAGTCGACCTTCAAAGGCGTCATACCAGGTGTTGAGGCCAATTGTACAGGCTCAGTCACACTGGAAGTGGTCTTCGGATCCCCAGATAATTTCCGAAGCGAGGAGTTAATCTTCGACATAGTCCCGTTCCGCAGCGGCTATCACGCTCTGCTCGGACGAACTGCGTTCACAAAGTTCAACGCGGTGCCGCATTATGCATACCTCAAGCTCAAGATGCCAGGCCCTCGTGGAGTCATCACGGTCAACGGAAATATGGAACGCTCCCTTCGAACGGAGGAACATACAGCAGCTCTCGCGGCAGAAGTACAGAGCAGCCTTCTAAGGAAATTTTCGAGTCCGGCCGCTAAACGACCGGACACGGCCAAACGCGCCCGGAGCAACATCAATCAAGACCACCTGGCATGTTCCGAGCACGCGTAGCAATGCGGCCCCAACCCCAGCCCTCGCATGATTGCAAGACCAGCCCTCCGCGTACATCATTACGCTCTGAAGATACCATGGGCATAGGGGAGGGGCACGACCACAACAGGCCCAGAGTGCGGCTCGACCACACCAGGGGCTCCCAAGTGTGTCACTCTTTTTATTTTTATTTTCCTTCTTTTTATACACAGGACTCCGTTCACCAGAGGCTCTGTCCGGCGGCGAACCTGCCGAACTCACGATGCAACAGGCAGGGAGGTACAAAGGCTGCGACGAACACTCAGGTGGTCTCCATTACGAGCATTAAATTTGTTAAATACACCATTCCGCAGCCTACCCTTGGAGGGAGACACGTCTAATTAGTCCACTCCCTTGCTTGCTGCACTATTTGTATCGTTCAGCACTCACGGCAGAATTCCCTGAATAAACAATGCAACACTTTTTGCCTATAATTGCATTACTTTATATATATGTTCATTTACGACATCTTGCATCCGTATAATTTGGTACGGCCGAATACACTAGGGGCTTATGTTCCCCGCATTATGGTGTGATAAGTCCGAACACTTTCACAAGTGCGGCACCCCGAACTTATAGCATTATATGAATCAGCTCCGAATCATGTCTTGGGTCAATAGTTGGGTTTGCCCGGCTCCCATGTTTTGGTACCTTACGTTCTGTTCTGTCGGCTAAGGTAGCACTGGGAGAACCACTGCGATTGCGCCCCGGTTGAGCTGGGCGAGCACCTAAGTGGAGAAAGCTAAAACTGACTGTCATGATAAGGCGAGAGACTGGTCACTGTTCGAGAGGTCTTTTCGAGTCCCTAAAGACTTATGTCGCTTCGAGCAAAGAACCGGATAATGTCCGGCCAAGGCGTGGATAGCGCCCCAAACTCGGTCTTCCGAATACTAGGGGCTTCGCCGAAATTTAAAATTATAGAATTCTATGGCTAAGTGAGAGTGTTCAAGCATTATAAGTCCGGTTGCCTTGTTCGTTGTGTTGAGCGCCTCCCTAGATGGACCCAAAAATGGGAACAAGAGTGCTCAAGTTTATCCTGAACACCCCAGCACCCGTGGCATGGGGGCTGAAGCCGACGACTTGCCATCTCTCAGATTTAATAAATGGCCGCACAGAAGGTAATATTTTAAATCAAACAAGCGTTGCTTAGCGCATATGAACAATGTTTTCAGCGCACAGGATAACAAATGGCGAGTCTACTCAATAATTACATCTCTGGGGCACTCATCCGCAATCTTGCGGGCACCCTTCAGGACAGTCTTATAGTACATCTCGGGCGTACGATACTCCTTGCCCGCTGGCGGCGCATCAGTGATAAGCCTCTCCGCATCCAGCCTGCCCCAATGCACTTTTGCGCGGGCAAGGGCCCGACAAGCACCTTCAATACAGGCGGAGCGCTTGATGACCTCCACCCAGGGGCACGCATCCACCAACCGCCGCACGAGGCCGAAGTAGCTCCCAGGCATGGCCTCCCCAGGCCACAGCCGGACTATGAGGCCCTTCATGGCCTGCTCGGCTACCTTGTGGAGCTCGACCAGCTGCTTCAGCTAGTCGCTAGGGGGCACCGGATGGCCGGCCTCAGCGTATTGAGACCAGAAGACCTTCTCCATTGAGCTCCCCTCCTCGGCCCGATAGAATGCGGCGGCATCGGACACGCTGCAAGGCAGATCTGCAAACGCCCCTGTAGAGCTCCGAATTCGGGTAAGTGTCAGGAAGTTTACATTAACATGCCTCCTTTGCATGAAAAATGCCTTACCCTCCGCTATTTTCTTCACATCCTCAACCTCCTGAAGGGCCTTACGGGCCTCGGCCTTAGCAGCTTTGGCACTTTCAAGAGCCGAGGCAAGCTCGGACTCTCGAGTCTTCGAGTCACGCTCCAAACTCTCATGCTTTTCCATGAGAGCCTGGAGCTCTTGCCGCACCTCCGCCACCCGCGCCTCCTGCTTTTCTCGCTCCGCTCGTTCTGCGGCCGCATTGCGTTCGGCCGTGGACACGGCCTCCTTCAGGGTTGCCACCTCGTTCGTGGCCCCTGCAGTACCCACGTTATCCTTGTTATTTTTGTCGCAACCTAAATCCTTTTCTGTAAGGTAAAAATTCAAAGTGGTGTTACTCACCTTCTTTGTCCTCGAGTTGCTTCTTCGCACGGCCGAGCTCTTGCTCGGACCGCTCGAGGTCCTGCTTCAAAGCACCGACCTCCGCAGTCAGTGCGGCAGAGGTCAGCAGCGCAGCCTGCAAACCCATATTGACATAATTTTTAGCAACCCTGCGTATATCTTTTTTAGATCCTCAGTCCGGCTTTTCTTTCCGAACACCAAACCGAGCATCAGGGGCTAATGTCTATGCGGTATTACATTACATAATTTTAACTTCTTACCTCAAAGCCTGTTAGAAGGCTACTTCAGGCTTCGGTCAGCCCGCTCTTGGCAAGCTGAACCTTCTGAATCACCGCACTCATAATAGTGCGGTGTTCTTCCTCGATGGAAGCGCCTTTGAGCGCCTCCAACAAGTTGTCCGGCGCCTCCGGTTGGACGGAGGCCGCCGGTGTCATGGTCTTGCCCTTCTTGCGAAGGGGCCGCCTGCCGGACTCTGGAACCACTGCGGGTTCCGGCGTGGAGTCCGGCGCAAAGTCCGGGAGGCTGCCTTGTGGCGCCTCCGGAGCCTCCTCCTGACGGGTCCCTTCTTGGGATCCCACCTCGGCGTCCTCTGCGTTGCGAGGGGTGGAGGCAGTCGGGATGGAGTCTACATCCGACGGAGCCAACGACCCGCTCGATGAAGCGGGGAGATCATCATCAACCGGACTGCAGGCAGCGTGTGGCATTAGAAGGACACTATGTGACACAAAAGAGAAATTATAAATCATTCAGGGATCCGGATACTTACGATCTTGCCGGAGGCCTGGCCCTTGAGGGCCACTCTTCGTCGCCAACGTTGTCGTTGGCGGAGCAGTCCGGGGGAATAGTTCTTCCCCTCTCGGACCCTTCGGCCTCCCCTGTTGGGGAAGCCTTCCTCTTCCTCTCTCCTTCCTCTGGGAGAGAGTCCTCTTTCTCCTCGTCGTCTTCGGGGGAGAAGTCCGCCTCGGAGCCATCGGACGACGAATCCGATATCACCTGGCGCCGGGAACTTCTTCGGGTTCCCGTGGCCTTCTTCTTGGCCTTCTTCTCCGGCACCACATAGAGTGCCGGGACCAGCAGCCCCGTTAAGCGGGCGTCCGCTGGGTCTTCGGGAAGGGGAGCCGGACAGTCTACCTGTCCGGACGTCCTCTGCCAGTCCTGTCAAAGGCATTGGGAGTTTTAGATCCCACATAGAGTCAAACTATGAAAGAAAACAATTGTCCCATAGAGGATAACGAAGCTTACCTCACTGGCCGGGCGCTTGGTGCTGAATCCGCGATCTTCAGTCGCGGACGCGGGGGCTTCTCCGCCCTTGAACAGCACCCTCCAGACGGCTTCATACATCGTGTCGAAGAGCCCTCTCAGAGTCCGGTGCTATGTCGGATCGAACTCCCACAGGTTGAAGGCCCATTGTTGGCAGGGGAGGATCCGGCGGATGAGCATGACCTGGATCACATTGACAAGCCTAGGCTTCTTGTTCACCAGGGTCTGAAGACAGGACTGGAGTCCTGTCAGCTCCTCCGAACTACCCCATAGCAAGACCTTCTCTTTCCAGGAGGTGAGCTGCATAGGGATACCAGATCTGAACTCGGGGGCCGCCGCCCACTTAGGGTCGCGCGGCTCGGTGATGTAGAACCACCCCGATTGCCACCCCTTGACGGACTCCACGAAGGCCCCTTCGAGCCAGATGACGTTGGGCATCTTGCCCAACATGGCGCCTCCGCACTCTGCTTGAGTGCCCTTCACCACCTTCGGCTTGACATTGAAGGTCTTGAGCCACAAGCCGAAGTGGGGCTGGATGCAGAGGAAGGCCTCGCACACGATGATAAACTCCGAGATGTTGAGGATGAAGTTTGGCGCCAGGTCATGGAAATCTAGGCCGTAATAGTACATGAGCCCTCGGACAAAGGGATGCAACGGGTGCCCAGTCCACGGAGGAAGTGGGGAAGGAATACGACCCTCTCATGGGGCCTGGGGGTGGGGATGAGCTGCCCCTTGTCGGGCAGCCGGTGCGCGATGTCGCCAGAAAGGTATCTGGCGCTGCGCAGTTTTGCGATGTGCTCCTCCGTAACGGAGGAGGCCAACCATTTGCCTCCCGCTCCGGACATGGTCGGAGAAGGTCAAGACGAGATGCGCGGACTTGGGCGCTAGAGCTCGAGTGCACGGAGATGGATAAGCAAAGGAGGAAGAAGGCGTAGGTAAAAAGGGTGGATCCTTATCCCCTTATATATGGGCGGACGAAAACTATGCGTCCCCACCGGCCTGGTAAAACTCGCTTATCTCTCAAGCGCCACCATCAATGGCGCGGTTGGGTTACCCACGTCCGTATTGAGGAGAGTCCCGGAATAAGGGGAACACGATCTCTGCTTTGACAAGACGTGCCAAGGAAACCGCTTCGCTAAACGCGCTGAGGTGGTATGATAAAAAAACGATTCAAGTAAAGGCTTGGTAGTGGTGTGACGTCATGCCACAAAATACGTCAGCAGATTGAACTTGTGTACATATTATTCTCTCTATGGTGGAATGTGGAATTTATTTTGCAGAGCCGGACACTACCCTGGTGTTCACAATCTTCTATGAATTATTCGGAGGAGGAACCCGCCTTGCAATGCCGAACAATATGCGTGCCGGACTCATCGTCATTGAAGCCTGGTGCAGGGGCTATTGAGGGAGTCCTGGACTAGTGGGTGTCTGGATAGCTGGACTATCATCATCGGCCGGACTCCAAGACTATGAAGATACAAGATTGAAGACTTCGTCCCGTGTCCGGATGGGACTTTCCTTGGCGTGGAAGGCAAGCTTGGCGATACGGATATGTAGATCTCCTACCATTGTAACCGACTCTGTGTAACCCTAGCCCTCTCCGGTGTCTATATAAACCGGAGGGTTTTAGTCCGTAGGACAACAACCATTACAACAATCATACCATAGGCTAGCTTCTAGGGTTTAGCCTCCTTGATCTCGTGGTAGATCCACTCTTGTACTACCCATATCATCAATATCAATCAAGCAGGAGTAGGGTTTTACCTCCATCTAGAGGGCCCGAACCTGGGTAAAAACATCGTGTCCCTTATCTCCTGTTACCATCCGCCTAGACGCACAGTTCGGGACCCCCTACCCGAGATCCTCCGGTTTTGACACCGACACCTTGCAATTACATTGATAACCCACATGGCCTTACTTTTGCGTAGCTTACCCATTGAGACTAGCCATTGAGTATTGCCGGCAACGTGACTTGTGCACGTTAGTGATCATACTCCATAACATACATACCATACCACCGTGGTGCATATCTTGGCATCAACTTGTGTGTCACAAATTTGTCATCGCATACACAATTGCTATCATGGTTCGTGAAGTTTTGCATGAGAAAAGAGCTCAAAAGTGAAAGAGCCACCAAAGCTTTTAAACAAAGAGGAATGATAAGCAAAGAGCTTATAAGCAAGAACCATAGCATCATACTACATTAAGATTGTCATATAAGATCATCTTGGATCATAACACCGAAATACCATATGTATAGCATACTTGGGATAGAGATCGTTGCATTTTTGCCTAGTAGGTTGTGCACAAGCTCCGTATCCCCCTATTGTGCAATCGTGCTAGCGTCTCTCTAGTATTGTGCAACAAGAGCATTTTCGTGGATTCCACATTTTGGCTCACTTTTGGTTTGCACAATCCCATTTATCTATTTGCGTGTGTGTTTCCGTGTACCCCTACTTGCTTGGTCTACTTGTTGCATTTGCAAATTTTTGAATCTTTTCCAACATTATTGAATCTCACTTTCAATTGCATCACATTTTGTGCCACCACCCTAACCAAGCTCCACCATAAGCTTTTACTTGTGTAGGTGTGAGAACCGACAAGAATTGGTACCAATAGTGCTATTTCATTGTCCGCATTTGAGTGAACTTGATTCATCATCAACATCGGTCAAGGTACGTTGGTATAAGTTCTTCTCCTTCTACCACTCACATTTTGCTTGGAATGATGGATAGGCCAAGTTCTTCTACCAACCCACTCTTCATCGAGCAAGATGACGACATGTCATCATACGTCACGAAGAGCCACCTCTTTG
Organism: Triticum dicoccoides; assembly: GCF_002162155.2. Taxonomy (NCBI): domain Eukaryota; kingdom Viridiplantae; phylum Streptophyta; class Magnoliopsida; order Poales; family Poaceae; genus Triticum; species Triticum dicoccoides. The sequence continues at coordinate 228,977,504 of NC_041389.1, read as the reverse complement.
TTGCACAACGAGCGTTGCATCAAGAGCAACAAGCAATGAACGACCGCATCAACAACCTCGCCACCGACTTGTGACTCTCCGAGCAACGTACAAGAGACTACTTCAACAACAAGCTCGACGTGCACAAGCAAGAGAATGATGCAAGAATGGACGAGATTCGCGCGTTGTTGGTGAACCGGCCTCCTTCTACATCGTCATACTCAAGACGGAGCCACTCAAGTCGACAATCTGACGACTCCTTCTCCGGCTCAAGTACACCGTCATCGAACACTCTTCGACGAGCCGCGCGTCAAGACCGTCATGCATCTCGCAACCCGCTTCATGTCAAGCATTCACAAGAGCAAGCCGATGAGCAAGTCCCTCGTCCTCAATTAAACCAAGTCGCTTTTGCTCAAGATCAAGAACGACAACGCCTTCGTCGCCAAGAAGAAGAAGAACGAGCGCGTCTACACCAAGAGCAACAAGACGCCGAGGCTCAACATCTTCAACAGCAACAACGAGAAGTGCAAGCTCTTGAGGCGCAAAGTTCCCTTCAAGAATCTAGTCGAGCTATCGCCAACCGCAATCGCGAACGGCGCAATCAAGAGGAAGCCCTTCGAGAAGAAATCCAAGAGAGGAACTACCAACCGCGTGTGCAACGTCAAGCTCCACAAGCTCCGTCACAAGCTCGTCAAGCTCCACCTCAACCTCAAGTTCAACAAGAGCAAGTTGATCATGGACTTCCTCCACGCCAAGAGCAACATGATGATGATTACCCTCACCGTCAAGGGTGTCATCATCACCATCGCCAACAACACCATGAAGAGCAACGCTATGGCAAGCTGAAATTCACAATGCCCAAGTTCAATGGAAGCAATGATTCGGAAGAGTACCTCTCATGGGCATTGAAAGTCGACAAAATCTTTCGTTTGCACTACTATGAGGAAGAGAAGAAGATCGCTATGGCATCACTAGAGTTCCAAGACTATGTGCTCATATGGTGGGAACAAGTCCTTGAGCGCCGACAAGCACGAGATGAAACTCCAATCACCACTTGGGCTCAAATGAAGGATGTCATGCGAGCATGTTTTGTGCCAACCTACTACAACCGTGATCTCTTCAAGAAGCTACAACTCCTCAAGCAAGGAACAAAGAGTGTTGAAGAATACTACAAGGAAATGGAGATTGCCATGATTCGAGCCAATGTCAAGGAGGATGATGAGCAAACTATGGCACGATCCTTGAATAGACTCAATCATCCCATCAAGAAGATCGCCAACTTCCAACCCTACTCCAACCTCATTGAGATCGTGCATCAAGCTACAAAGGCGGAACGTCAAGTGCAAGATGACTTCAAGTATGCCAAGTACTCATCCAAGACCTACGGCTTCTCCAACATCCAAGCTTCAACAACTCCTCCAACATCTACATCAACCAAACCTTCTCCAAGCAACGACGACAAGTCAAGTTACAAGAAAACTTTGGCAAGTTCAAGTCGTCTTCCTCCTACTACAAGCAACTTCAAGCCGCGTGCTTCTTCATCTACTCCGACCGATGAGACTGTCAAGACAAGCTCCTTCAAATGTTTCACTTGCGGCGGCCGAGGCCACAAGTCATATGAATGCACAAACAAGCGCGCCATGATCCTCAACGACGATGGCACCTATGAGTCAATGAGTGATGAGGAGATGGAAGCTCTTGAGCAAGTAGCCATGCACCAGCGCATGAATGAGGATGAAGATGATCAAGTCTTTTATGATGAGGATTCGAGCCCCGATCCCATCGTCTCCAAGGTCTTGACTCTTCAACATCAACAAGAAGAAGACCAACAATGCCACATCTTCCACACAAAGGCCGGCATCAATGGAAGGTCCGTCAAGGTCATCATCGATGGAGGTAGTTGCCACAACTTGGCAAGTGAAGAATTATGCTACAAGCTTCAATTGGTCAAGAGGAAGCACCCGCACCCCTACAAGGTTCAATGGCTAAGTGACTCCGGCACTATACGAGTTGAGCATACGGTCCAAGTCTCCTTCAAAATTGGTGCATATGAAGACCCTTTGGAGTGTGATGTGGTCCCCATGACCGTTTTCCACCTCCTTCTTGGTAGGCCATGGCAATTCGACCGTGGTGTTATCCACAACGGGCGCACCAATCACTATAGCATCAAGATGAAAAGCAAGGAATATGTGCTACGACCTATGTCTCCTAGTCAGGTGATAGCCGACAAGCAAGCCACCCATCATGGAGAGAAGAGTGAGAAAGTGATCCACCCAAAAGTGAGTGAGAGCCACAAGCCAAACTTGAGCGCTTCTTCGCCTAGAGAGAAAAACTTAGTCCAATTTGCCACAAAAAGTGAGATGAGAGAAGTGTGTGAGAACCCATCGATTGTTAGGCACTTTGTCCTTGTGTGCAAGGATGGAGAACCAAAAACTAACACCTCTCACGAGCTACCTTTAGTGTTTCAATCTCTTTTGCAGGAATTCCAAGATGTTTTCCCCGATGAGCTACCTCTGGGTCTACCTCCTCTTAGAGGCATTGAGCATCGAGTCGACCTCATCCCCGAAGCGCCCCTACCAAACAAAGCTCCATACCGCGTCAAACCGGAAGAAACTAGGGAGATCCAACGGCAAGTACAACAACTAATCGACAACGGTCATGTACGTGAAAGCCTAAGCCCTTGTGCCATTCCGGTTATACTTGTGCCTAAGCCCGATGGAAGTTTCCGCTTGTGTTCCGATTATAGACCTATAAATGCTATTACCGTTTGCTATAGGCATCCCATTCCTCGCTTAGATGATATGCTTGATGAACTTAGTGGAGCCAACTTTTTCTCAAAAATTGAGCTTAAAAGTGGCTATTATCAAATCCGCATACAAGAGGGTGATGAATGGAAAACTGCTTTCAAAACCAAATTTGGCTGATACGATTGGTTAGTTATGCCTATGGGTTTATTAGAGGCACTCGGCACTTTCGTGCGTCTTATGCATTATGTGCTTCGCCCTTATATTGGAGTCTTTGTTGTGGTTTACTTTGATGATTTTCTTATGTTTAGCAAAACCATGAAAGAGCATCTTAATCATGTTAGGGCTGTTTTGCAAACCCTTCGCATGGAACGTCTTTATGCCAACATGAAAAAGTGCACATTTGGTGTTGACAAAGTGGTTTTCTTGGGTTTTGTTGTATCTTCCAAGGGTGTCCATGTTGATGAATCTAAAATTGAAGCAATTAAAACTTGGCCCCAACCCACCAATTTGCAACAAGTGCGTAGTTTTCTTGGCCTCGCAGGTTTTTATCGTCGCTTTGTGAAAGACTTTAGCACTATTGCCGCTCCTTTGCATGCCTTGAGTAAGAAGAATGCTCCTTTTGTTTGAGGATCTTTGCAATCCACCGCTTTTGATGAGCTCAAGTCTTTGCTTACTCATGCTCCAATTCTTGCTTTGCCCAACTTTGACAAAACTTTTGAGGTTCATTGTGATGCAAGTGGTACCGGAATTGGTGGAGTTTTGATGCAAGAAAAACGAGCCATTGCATATTTTAGTGAAATACTCTCCGGTGCTCAACTTAACTATCCCATCTATGACAAAGAATTGTATGCTTTAGTGCGTGTGCTACATGTTTGGGAACATTATCTTAGACCTCATGAGTTTGTCATCCATACCGATCATGAAACACTAAAGTACTTAAAAGGTCAAACTAAGTTGAACAAGCGTCAGGCCAAATGGAGTGAATTTATTGAATCTTTCCCCTATATGATCAAGTACATTAAGGGTAAGGAAAATGTAGTTGCGGATGCACTTTCACGCATATGCACACTTGTCACTAAACTTGAGTTTAATGTTATTGGCTTTGAGCACATAAAAGACTTGTATGCTAATGATCCATCTTTTGCGACTCCTTATGCTAAATGTTTGATGCATACATCTTGGGGACAATATTACATCAAGGATGGTTATCTTATGAGAGCTAACGAACTATGCATTCCCGAGTCTTCTCTTTGTTTCCTCCTTTTGCAAGAGGCTCATGGAGGCGGACTCATGGGACATTTTGGATGCGACAAGACATTCGCCACGCTCTCCAAGAACTACTTTTGGCCCAAGATGTTCCGCGACGTCTCACGCTTCACCACCCGATGCTCTACATGTCGCAAAGCTAAGTCTAAAGCTCAATCCCATGGTCTTTACATGCCTCTTCCTATTCCTTATCAACATTGGGAAGACATTAGCATGGATTTTGTACTTGGTTTGCCTAGAACTCAAAATGGCAAGGATTCCGTGTTTGTTGTTGTGGATCGATTTTCTAAGATGGCACATTTCATTCCTTGCAACAAGATAGACGATGCTTCACACATTGCAAATCTCTTTTGTAGGGAAATCTTGCGTCTCCATGGAGTACCAAAGACAACCATCTCCGACCGCGACGTCAAGTTCTTGAGTTACTTTTGGAAGATCCTATGCGCCAAGCTCGGAATCAAGCTCTTGTTCTCATCCGCATACCATCCTCAAACCGACGGCCAAATGGAGGTGACGAACCGTACACTCTCCACTCTACTTTGCGTGTTGATCAAGAAGAACATCAAGGAGTGGGAGGAGTGTCTACCCATCGCTGAGTACGCCTACAACCGTGCAAGACATTCGACGACCGGCAAGTCCCCCTTCGAGGTCATCTACGGCTTCAACCCGTTGTCCCCATTGGACATTCTACCTCTTCCTCTACAAGAGCGCACCAACCTCAACGCAAGTGCCCATGCAAGCTACATCAAGAAGATGCATGAATATACAAGGCACACCATCGAGCGCCAAGTACAACGACTCGCGACCAAGCTCAACGTCAACAAGCATCCCATGATATTAAACATTGGAGACCTCGCGTGGCTACACCTTCGCAAGGACCGCTTCCCCAACGAACGCAAGTCCAAGCTTCTCCCTTGAGCCGACGGACCCTTCAAGGTGCTAGCACACTACAACTACAACGCTTACAAGATCGATCTCCCACGCGACAAGTACAACGTGAGCGACATCGTCAACGTCTCCGATCTCTCCCCGTACCATGGTGGTGAGGATTTCGATCCGAGGTCGGATCTTCCCCAAGGGGGGGAGATGATGCGGAGCATCCTTAGGTCATCCCCATGGAACTTCCATCGTCTCACCAAGCACGAAGAGGACCCATGACTAGAGCACGAGCTACAGCTCTCGAGACCGAGGTGACTTCTCTCCTTAATGATATCTCATATGATCCTATCGAGACATGGCTACTACCTCAATCCGGAATGTTGTGCATGATTAGGTACCAAGAGGACCCTCCCGAGGATGCACACGAAGATGGTCAAGACCCCAAGTCCGTGGAAGAAGAGAACCAAGGGAAGAAGGCAAGAACAGCCTCCAGGCACCGGACATCCGGCCAGGACCATGGACATCCGGCCCCTGGAGATCCACAAGGCCAGGCATTTGCAGAAGAAGCTATAGGGACCGGACATCCGGCCCCCACCAGAAATCTGGCCAAAATCCCGGACATCCGGCACAAGAGTCCAGGGAGCACAGAAGCTTGCCCCGTCAGCCCGGACATCTGGCGATCGCCCCGGACATCCGGCGCCTCCCAAAGCCGCAGACATCTGGCCCCTCCGAGCGGACATCCGGTGTCGCCCATCTAGTGAACAGAAGAGTCAACTCCACTGGCCCGGACATCCGACCCCTCCAGCCCAGACATCCGACACCTCGTGAGCGCCTGGACATCCGGCCCGTCGCCCGGACATCCGGCGCCCTCTGCCTGCACGCAGCTCCTTTGGGGCGTGACCCATGTACCCCTTCGCCCTTTGACTATATATACCCCCTCATCCCGTACGTTTTAGGGTTAGCATTGTGATAGCTCATTTAGAGATAGAGCTCTGCTCATCCGTACCGGATCTACTCCATGTGAGGGATCGTGCCACCTCGGAGAAGATCCATTCGGATTCAAGGCCTCCATCCGGAGAAGACAATCAAGACCTCCTCACAGAGACGAATGGTTCCCTTTGTATCTTTCCTTTGTTGATTTTGGATCATGTGTTACCTTATGCTTTCCGTGATCTAGCCCTTGTGTGATCGATTACTTGTCGGTTGAGTGATTCTCTCATTTCTCCCCGTGTTTTCCCTTGTGTTTCCCGCGCGCCCTTCGTGTTTCCCCCATAGGATCCACTCCAAACGTGAAAGATTGGCCCCTAGGGTTCCGCCCTTCATCATACATGCTAAAGAGTTGATGTTGGACAAGGAAGACAACGTAACGGTTTATGTTTTTCGACGTCTCAGTTAAAGTATATTGTCATGGATCATTCAAACATGTTGAGCTTGGCTTTCCCCCTCTTGCTAGCCAAAATTCCTTGCACCAAGTAGAGATACTACTTGTGCTTCCAAATATCCTTAAACCCAGTTTTGCCATGAGAGTCCACCATACCTACCTATGGATTGAGTAAGATCCTTCAAGTAAGTTGTCATCGGTGCAAGCAATAAAAATTGCTCTCTAAATATGTATGATATTTTGGTGTGAAGAAAATAACTTTATACGATCTTGTTATGGAAGCAATAAAAGCGACGGACTGCATAATAAAGGTCCATATAAAAGTGGCAATATAAAGTGACGTTCATTCGCATTAAGATTTTATGCATCCAACCCTAAAAGCGCATGACAACCTCTGCTTCCCTCTGCGAAGGGCCTATCTTTTACTTTATGAAAGAGTCAAGGTGATCTTCACCTTTCCCTTTTTCATTTTATTC
>NC_041389.1:228941274-228970579 GCF_002162155.2 Triticum dicoccoides | reverse complement strand
TTGTTGACCTCACCCAAAGGTGAATACGTTGGGAGGCAACACTATAAGCACCTATCTTTCTCAGTGTTCGATTAAGACTTCATAACCATTAGTATTGCATGAGTGTTAGCAATTGGAGAAGACTATATGATAGTTGAGTATGTGGAGTTTGCTATTCCTGAAAATAAGATAAATTGCAATTGTTTGATGACTGAGAATGAAGCTTGCTAGTTTTCAAGAAAGTTTATGGTCTATGCTTTAACATGTGAATTGCTTGCTCGTGAGAAGTTTTATGAGATGAACTACTGTTATGACATATTATCATGCTAGAAAAGGTGATTGAAATTATCATTGATCAAACTTGTGCACCTTCTAGCATTCACACTTCATAAATTCTTTCTTTTATCATTTACCTACTCGAGGACGAGTAGGAATTAAGCTTGGGGATGTTGATACGTCTCCAACGTATCTATAATTTATGAAGCGTTCATGCTATTTTATTTTTTGTTTTGAATGATTACGTGCTTTATTATACACTTTTATATTACTTTTGGGACTAACCTATTAACCGGAGGCCCGGCCCATATTGCTGTTTTATTGCCTGTTTCAGTATTTCGAAGAAAAGGAATATCAAACGGAGTCCAAACGGAATGAAACCTTCGGCAACGTGATTTTTTGGAAGAATATCATCCTGGAGACTTGGAGTTCACGTCAGAAGATCCTCGAGGGGGGCAGGAGATAGGGGGGTGCCCCCCTACTATGCGCGCCCCCCTGTCTCGTGGGCCCCTCGAGCACCTCCCGACCGAATTCTTTCACCTATATAGTCCCACGTACCCTAAAAACATCCACACAGAAGATAGATCGGGATTTCCACCGCCGCAAGCCTCTGTAGCCACCAAAAACCTCTCTGGAGCCCGTTTCGGCACCCTGCCGGAGGGGGAACCCATCACCGGTGGCCATCTTCATCATCCCGGCGCTCTCCATGATGAGGAGGGAGTAGTTCACCCTCGAGGCTGAGGGTATGTGCTAGTAGCTATGTGTTTGTTTGATATCTCTCTCTCGTGTTCTCTCTATGGCACGATCTTGATGTATCGCAAGCTTTGCTATTATAGTTGGATCCTATGATGTTTCTCCCCCTCTACTCTCTTGTGATGAATTGAGTTTCCCTCTTGAAGTTATCTTATCGGATTGAGTCTTTGATTTGAGAACACTTGATGTATGTCTTGCCGTGTTTATCTGTGGTGACAATGGGATATCACGTGCCACTTGATGTATGTTTTGGTGACCAACTTGCGGGTTCCGCCCATGAACCTATGCCTAGGGGTTGGCACGCGTTTTCTTGACGCTCCGATAGAAACTTTGGGGCACTCTTTGAAGTACTTTGTGTTGGTTGGATGAATCTGAGATTGTGTGATGCATATCGTATAACCATGCCCACGGATACTTGTGGTGACAATGGAGTATCTAGGTGACATTAGGGTTTTGGTTGATTTGTGTCTTAAGGTGTTATTCTAGTACAAACTCTTGAATAGATCGATCCGAAAGAATAACTTTGAGGTGGTTTCATACCCTACCATAATCTCTTCGTTTGTTCTCCACTATTAGTGGCTTTGGATTGACTCTTTGTTGCATGTTGAAGGATTGTTATATGATCTACCTATGTTATTATATTTGAGAGAACTTGCACTAGTGAAAGTATGAACCCTATGCCTTGTTTCCTATCATTGCAATACCGTTTACGCTCGCTTTTATCATTAGTTACCTTGCTGTTTTTATATTTTCAGATTACAAAAACCTATATCTACCATCCATATTGCACTTGTATCACCATCTCTTCGCCGAACTAGTGCACCTATACAATCTACCATTGTATTGGGTGTGTTGGAGACACAAGAGACTCTTTGCTATTTGGTTGCAGGGTTGTTTGAGAGAGACCATCTTCATCCTACGCCTCCTACGGATTGATAAACCTTAGGTCATCCACTTGAGGGAAATTTGCTACTGTCCTACAAACCTGTGCACTTGCAGGCCCAACAACGTCTACAAGAAGAAGGTTGTGTAGTAGACATCACAAAGCTAAGTCTAAAGCTCAATCCCATGGTCTTTACATGCCCCTTCCTATTCCTTATCAACCTTGGGAAGACATTAGTATGGATTTTGTACTTGGTTTGCCTAGAACTCAAAATGGCAAGGATTCCGTGTTTGTTGTTGTGGACCGATTTTCTAAGATGGCACATTTCATTCCTTACAACAAGATAGACGATGCTTCACATGTCGCCAATCTCTTTTGTAGGGAAATCTTGCGACTCCATGGAGTACCAAAGACAATCGTCTCCGACCGTGATGTCAAGTTCTTGAGTTACTTTGGGAAGATGCTATGAGCCAAGCTCAGAATCAAGCTCTTGTTCTCATCCGCATAACATCCTCAAACCGACGGCCAAATGGAGGAGACGAACCGTACACTCTCCACTCTACTTCGCGTGTTGATCAAGAAGAACATCAAGGAGTGGGAGGAGTGTCTACCCATCGCCGAGTACGCCTACAACCGTGCAAGACACTCGACGACCGGCAAGTCCCCCTTCGAAGTCATCTACGGCTTCAACCCATTGTCCCCATTGGACATTCTACCCCTTCCTCTACAAGAGCGCACCAACCTCGACGCAAGTGCCTGTGCAAGCTACATCAAGAAGATGCATGAAGATACTAGGCACAACATTGAGTGCCAAGTACAACGACTCGCGACCAAGCTCAACATCAACAGCAACCCATGATATTCAACATCGGAGATCTCGTGTGGCTACACCTTCGCAAGGACAGCTTCCCCAATGAACGCAAGTCGAAGCTTCTACCTCGAGCCGATGGACCCTTCAAGGTGCTAGCACGCTACAACAACAACGCTTACAAGATCGATCTCCCACGCGACAAGTACAACATGAGCGACATCTTCAACGTCACCGATTTCTCCCCTTGCAATGGTGATGAGGATTTCGATCCGAGGTCAGATCTTTTCCAAGGGAGGGGAGATGATGCGGAGCATCCTTCGGTCATCCCCATGGATCTACCATCGTCTCACCAAGCACCAAGAGGACCCATGACTAGAGCACGAGCTAGAGCTCTCGAGACCGAGGTGACTTCTCTCCTTAGTGATATCTCATATGATCCTCTCGTGACATGGCTACTACCTAAGTCCGGAATGTTGTGCATGATTAGGTACCAAGAGGACCCTCCTGAGGATGCACATGAAGATGGTCAAGACCCCAAGTCCACAGAAGAAGAGAACCAACGGAAGAAGGCGAGGACAAATTCCAGGTACCGGACATCCGGCCATGATCCCGGACATCCGGCCCCTAGAGATCTACAGGCCAGGAGTATGCAGCAGAATCTATAGGGCCCGGACATTCGGCGTCCAGCCCGGACATCCGGCCCTCCTCACCAGAAATCTAGCCTCCAGCCCAGACATCCGGAGGTGCAATCGAGGGAGCACAGAAGGCTGCCCAGACAGCCCGGACATCCGGTCATCACCCCGGACATCCGGCGCCTCCCGAAGCCCCGGACATCCGACCCCTCCGCCCGGACATCCGGCGCCGCCCATCCAGAGAGTAGCTCGGCCATCTGCACCAGCCCGGACATCCGACCCTTCAGCCCGGACATCCGGCCCCTTGCGAGAGACCGGACATCCGGCCCGACGCCCGGATATCCGGCCTTCCCTGTCTGCGAACAGTGTAAGGGCCGAGGCCCATGTACCCCCTTCGCCCCTAGACTATATATACTCCATCCCCACCTACGTTTTAGGGTTAGCATTGGTTTAGCTCATTTGAGATAGAGCATTGCTCATCCGTACCGGGTCTACTCCTCGTGAGGGACCGCACCTCTTCGGAGAAGATCCACCCAGATTCAAGGCCTCCATCCAGAGAAGACAATCAAGACCTCCTCACGGAGAAGAATGGTTACTCTTGTATCGCCCCTTGTTGACTTTGGATCTCATGTTACTTTGTGCCTCGATGATCTAGCACTTGTGTGATCTATTTCGTGTCGGTCGAGTGTTTCTCTTGGTTTCCCCTCGTGATTTCCCTTGTGTTCTTCCGCGTGTTCTTCGTGCTCCCCGTAGGGATCCTCTCCAAACATGAAAGATCGGCCCCTAGGGTTCCGCCATACATCAGAAGGTCACAGAGATCCAATCAACTGTGGAGAGACTCCAAGAAGAGGTTGAAGAAAGGAGTGATAGACCAACCACATATGCCTTTTAGCAAGTGCCAATGGCACAAAGGTCTTCAGCTGTGCCAGTTGCAAGTGATACCAGGACTACATTGTCAGCACCTGCAGCAGCAGCCTCAGTGATTCCTTCAGTTTTAACTCCTCCAGCTTCACAAACATCAGCTGAAGCTTTTGCAGACGAACTCCTCTCCACACCATCTACGCACACCGGAGCAACCAGCCAGAAGACCCCTTTAGGAGCTCCTGGAGATCGTGCCTAGAGTGTCATATAGCACTATGCATTTTCAAGACTTTTGGTAACTTGTTGCCAAAGGGGGAGAAAGTGTATCGATCATTAGGCTTTGTGAGAGAGAGCATTTTTCCTTTTTGTTGCCTCTCTTGCTACTTTGATCATTTGCTTTGATCGTTTGCTTAGTTGATGCGTGCTAAAATATTTGTGCTTGTGTGTGAGATACTATTATGATCATATGTTTGATCATACTATGCTTTAATGTGTGCTTGCCTGATGCTATCCATTACACTTCTGAATGATCAATCATGTTTGTCCTTGGTGATGAGTGCATGTTTCTTATAGCTTATCATTTTGAGCACTCCACCAAGTTGTATGTGACATGGAAGAGTGACCCATGATCCTAATCGATTATGCATTTGCATTCAAAAGCAAATTTTAAATAATGCACAAATTTAGGGGGGTGTCTTTCTTATCACATACTTCTCAAAGTGACGATGTATTTCTTTTTTATTATCATTTTTCGAAGCTTTGATCTATATGTTGTCATCAATTACCAAAAAGGGGGAGATTGAAAGTGCAACTAATCCCCGAGAGATTTTGGTAATTCATAACAACATATAGCTCATTGGACTAATATCCATTCAAGTTGAATATTTTAGAAAGTTCAATGATTGGCATGTCATGGACTAGAGATGCGGACCCCTCAAAATGCTAAGGACAAAGATTGGCAAAGGCTCAAGACTCTTCATTTTCATTTTAGTGATCCAAGATCATATTGAGTCCATTGGAAAGCCAATACTATTAAAAGGGGATGAGGTGTTGCTTAATGGTCTACTTGCTCAAAGTGCTTAGTGATATTGCTCCAAAACCCTCAACCACTTTCTCATTTCCACCTTTGTCCAAAACCTAAAGTCAAACTCGGCCCCACCGATTTGATCTATCCGGAGCCACTGAGTTCATTTGACATAGCCATAGCCAGAAACACTAATCAATTCAATCTCACCGATATGGCTCTCGGTCTCACCGCTGTTTCCCTTCGTAACAATTTGGTCCCACCAAAATGAGCGATCGGTCCCACCGAGTTCTCATTGCATACTCCCCGTTTCCCTTTCGTAATGTTTCTATCTCACCGAAATGAGCAATCGGTCCCACCGAGCTTGCTTGACCAAATCTCTATTTGCTCATCGTAGAAATCGCTCTCACCGAGTTTATGCAATCGGTCTCACTGAGATGAGGTTTTGCCCTAGCCCTAGCACATCGGTCCCACCGAGTTGATCTTGTCGGTCTCATCGAGATTCCTAATGTTCACATTTTGAACTAGACCGGTCTCATTGAGTTCTTCTATTCGGTCTGACCGAGCTGGGTAAAAAGTGTGTAACTGTTGGATTTTGTATGGAGGCTACTATTATTTCTAGTGACTTAACCTCTACTCCTAGTGTGTTTTCTTCTTTGGTGCTAGGTCTCCTACATGACGACATGCCTATCCTCTATGAGTCCATCCCTCCATCGGAGACGACGCTGGCCATGGTGGATGATGATGCACCCCCCACATGGTTCCATCAAGATGAAGATGACAACGAGTGGATATTTGACACCTCACTTACAACACATGAGTGATGCTCCAAAGGTAACATAGGTGATGGTGCTTCTCTTATCCCACTAGTGGACTCTTTTGACACCGATTGCTCCCATGATGTTGATCACCTTATGGATTCATCACATACTATGTCTTGTTTCGATATTCCACCCATTTATGATGAATATGATGATGAGCCTGTTGAGCTGCCTAGTTGTGATGCTATGCTCCATATGATATCATGTGAAAATTCTTTTGGTCACATCATGTTTGATAATCCTTTAAACTTGTCATATGCTTTGAGTGAGATCTCTCATATTGCATAATTTCAATCTCAACATAGTAACTATACCTGCCCCATTAAAATAAATCCTATTTCACTTATGGCAGAGATGATGAGATGATGGTCATTGTCTTTTGTTTTTCATGTGATGATATTGCCATGCTTCATTTATATGATTTGCGCAATTCATCTACTATGTCATGCCATGATCACATAGAGCCAAATATGCTTTGTTTTGGATGTTGTCAATATTCTCCATGTGATGTTTCTACTAATGCTCATGAGGAGACCCCAATAGTTTCCTCATACATAATAGGAGATTTTGATGCATCCCATACTTTGCCTGATTCTCATGATTGCGTGCATTGTATGCATTCCATGAGTAACAATGCTCTACATATATCTCATGATGCATTACATCCTTTGAGTCTCCATTATGCTATACATAATAACAAACCTATCTTGATGGATGAAATGTTTCTATATCACACATCTCATTTATTTGAGCATCAGATATTTTGTTCTAGCCAACACAAGCATGTGCGCATCATGATGGATACTCATCAACCTCTCAATCCCAAGAGTTGACGAAACGATCTCTTGAGAGCAACGATGCTTTAGGACCCCGTGGACTATCCTTACCACCGTTCTCTTCGTGCAACGACTACGCGCATCTCTTTTTCTTGGCTCTCACATGGCTATGGGCTATTTACCACTTGTCACCTTATGCCCATAATATCGTGTTCACTTTGCATGTTATGCCTCTTTACATGATTTTTCCATGCAATTGTGACCCTTGCTTGCATGTACCCATGATTCACCATTATGCTAGTCCTATGTGTATTTGCATGCTTGGTGTAGATCCTTGTTGCTATTGCCATGTTTACCATGTGCTTCATGCTATTGTTGATTGTTGTGTTGGGATAGTCATGATGTCCCATTGCTATTTACATATGGCCTCTTGCCAATACAATGATGATACTTTCCTCATATCTTGCTTTCATCTTGTGCTATGTCATGTGAATTATTCATGCCCACTATTTGCACACATGACATAATTGCCATGATTACCTACTTTAAGCTATTCATCATTGTAGCACAACTGTTGCAGTAGAATGACAACAGAGTCGTAGTATGTTGCATCTTTGCACTACTAGCTTGCTTGACTTGGTCACTATGATTACTTGCTTGGTTGCATCACCCATGTTCCATTCTTACTTTCTTTCTTGGGTTAATGACATATATATTCATGCCTCTCACATGATTTGTCTTGATCATTGTCTCTTGTCTCCCTTAGTTGCATCTCTCATCCCCTTGTATTGAGTGCCAACTTGCTATGCTTATTGATCTTGGAGACTTGGACACTTTACTTGTGATGCATGCTTGTTTGTTTGAGCCTCTTGTATTTGGTTGTTCTTGCATCATATGCCTCCATACTATGAAATGCTCCCTTGTCCTTTCTTATGATGAGCATGATGCATACACTTGTTGGGTATCTTACCACATGAATGATAGGTTTTGCACTTCCGCTAACCTCATTTGTTCTTCCGAGTGTTTGCCATGTTCTTTCATTTTGAAGGATTCACAAGGCGGTAACATCACGAGACAACTTGGTCATGTGAAGGCATACATGATGTGCGACACCAACATATTTGATATCCTCATAAAGGTGAACTAATTCCCTTTGAGCCATCCTCAAATACACACATTGGATGGGTCATTATTTCATTGTTGTTTCCTTCTTGTTGTCTACATGATACATCTCGCGCATGGAGGAGCGACATTGGATATTGGCTCTATGGACCTTCACATTGAGGAGCGCTCACACTTATTGGATGCACCTTCGGAACTCTGCTCATGCCACGACATCAAGAATTGGTACATCAACACTCCTTTGACACATTGCACCACCACATACATATTTGTTGATTGTGCTTCCTCATCTCATGCTCAATGGACATTTCATACTCACCACAAGTTTTCACCGTATGCATGGATTGACTCACATTATGATTGCCTTGTTGCATCTATTTCCATGTCATCCATGATATATGAGCTTGTGCATTTCCTTAGGAAATTTGTTGTGATCTACCTTGTTGGCATATTCATACATCATGATCATATTGGCCACCATCAATTGCATGATAACATACACATATTGAGCATCCATTGCCTTGTTCATGCTCTTATAAACCATCACATTATGACATCATTTTGCACAATGGTAGAATTTGTAGCTTTGTGCACCATGACAACTACCACACCTTTGTGTGCAAGACGAATGAATTTACTCCCATTAATGCATTACATATCATTCTACATATTTTGGATAAGCATCATGTATCCTGCCATGCACAATCTTGCCGCACGGACTCATTCTTACATGATGGACACTTTGTGTGCGCTAACCATTGTATTTCTAGGTGTACTTTGTGTTTGGTCATTTTGCATGTACCATATACCGGAGACACCTTGGAGTACTTGGATTGCGTCATGCCTTCACCTTCATCCAACTACAAGTCCGTCCACGACAACCGTTTCCATGGTGATGAGGATCACGATCCGAGGTCGGATCTTTCCCAAGGGAGGGGGGGGAGATTATGTGGAGCATCCTACGATCATCCCCATGTTCACTTCGACCACTCCCCATGACCCAAGGATACATAAAATGAGACCACGACTATACGCCATTGGATGCAAGGTGAACGCGCTCCTCTCCGAACCGTCACTTTCCACATGTGAGACAAGGCTACTACCTCAAACATGTGAACCAGGAACCAAGAGGGAGGCCATAGACAAGACAGCGAGGACACCAAGTACAAGGACCAAACGAAGAAGCTGCCAGAAATCTACAGCAACCGGATGACCGCTCTGGACCGGACGTCCGACGCCTGGAAGCCACCGGATGACCGGTCTGGACCGGACGTCCGGCACCTGAAGCCCCAGCTGGACCAAGTTCTAGTCAACGCCAGCTACAGCGAGCGGACGTCCATCCAGGACCGGACGTCCGACACCCTCCAGCGACCCATGTCCGACGTCCACCGGAAATCCGGCACCCCCGTCACAGTATGAAAATAGCGGAAGACCGAACCCGACCGGACGTCCAGACTCCCGCGACCGACCGGACGACTGGTACCTAGCGGACGTCTGATGCCTGTGTGTGCACAGTTACGGGCCCGAGGCCCATGTACCCTTTCTAATGCGGAACATCCCATGATCATCCCCATGGACGCATCTACATCTCCTACAACACCACTTGGACCAATGACAAGAGCATGTGAAAGAGCTCTCGAAACCAAGGTGACATCACTCCTCTCAAAACTCCCTTTTGAATCACACGAGACATGGCTACTACCTCAAACAGAGACGCTTTGCATACTCAGGTACCAAGGAGTTAGCCATGGAGAAGCTGGGAAGCAAGGAGAATCAGAAGCGGGAGGCACGCATGAAGACGGAGAGGAAAACCGCCAAGTCCCAGGCTGGCCTGATGATCTAGACGAGGGCCCGGATGATCCGGACACATCCCGGATGATCCGGACCCTAGTCCGAACGATCCGGCTAACTCGCCCCACGACTCCCGAAGCTGGACCCCAAAGTCGGATCATCCGGACGAGCACCCGGATCATCCGGACACACCCTTATCATGCGGAGCCCCATCTGGACATCCGGACCTACGCCACCATCGCCTGCATCATCAACTCATCCGGGCCACCACCCGGATCATCCGGACAAAGCCTGGATCATCCGGCTCCCCACCCGGATCATCCGGACCCCGCGTGCGTGCGCGTGTTGGGCTGAGGCCCATGTACCCCCTTTGCCCCCTTAGCCTATATATAGGACTCCTCCACCTCCCATCTAGACTTAGCATTGTGATAGCTAATATTTTGAGATAGAGCCTTGCTCATCCATCCAGATCTACTCCACCGCAAGGGACCGACACCTCTTCAGAGAAGATCCTCGTTGGATTCAAGACCTCCTCCCGAAGAAGACCCTCCTCAAGACCTCCTCATGGAGAAGAACTGGTTACCCTATGTATCGTCCTTTGTTGGATTCGGATCTTGTATCACTTTGTGTCTCGATGATCTAGCGCATGTGTGACTTTATTCTTGTTGGTTGAGTGTTCTCTCATGTTTTTCCCTCGTTCCCCTCCTCATGTTCTTCATGTTCTTGGTAGGATTCCCCTCCAAACGTGAAAGATCGGCCTCCAGGGTTCTACCCTACATCATCTTGGTATCATGAGCCACGTTGATCACGTTTTTGGAGCCACTACCCTTTGTTTTCTAGCTTGATTTTGTTGATTTCGTCCTAAATCTGAAAATCACCACCAAAAATAGCCCCCAATTTTTTTTTTGATTTGTCGGTTTTGATGATGTTTTGTTGATTTTGATCCGTGGATTCGTTGTGTAACTCGTGGATCTTGCCGTTCCCCACCATCTCACCCTTGAAATCCATCCAAAATCCACGAAATTTTCGAATTTCTACCCGTTTTTCGAGTTCATCCTGTGCCATCCCGTGCGCAGTTGACCTGCCCGGATCATCCGGACCCTGACCCGGATCATCCGGACCAGCCCTGATCATCCCCTCCTGGCCCGGATCATCCGACTTCCTCTGCTGAAACTGCATTTTCTGTAGTTTTTGGTCCGCCGCCGCCTACGCCTCCGCACACCCCACTTCGTCCACCACCACCTTAACTCCGCCAACCCCACGACATACCCCACCATATCACCATTCGACTTTGGGTTCAAGAATTTGAGTTGGGGTTTCCCGTGTCCTATTGTGTTTTGGCTATATAGGTATGGCACGACATCAACATCACCACCACAGATCTTCATCGACTACTCATCATCGCTACGGATGATAACCTCGACGACATCTTTGTCAACGCCTTGCCATTGCATTGATAACTACCATAGCCTTAATTTTGCGTTGCTTACTGAGGGAGTCCCGGACTAGGGGGTGTCCAGATAGCCGAACTATCACTATTGGACGGACTCCAAGACTATGAAGATACAAGATTGAAGACTTCATCCCGTGTCCGGATGGGACTTTCCTTGGCGTGGAAGGCAAGCTTGGCGATACGGATATGTAGATCTCCTACCATTGTAACCGACTCTGTGTAACCCTAGCCCTCCCCGGTGTCTATATAAACCGGAGGGTTTTAGTCTGTAGGACACAACAACAACAATCATACCATAGGCTAGCCTCTAGGGTTTAGCCTCCTTGATCTCGTGGTAGATCCACTCTTGTACTACCCATATCATCAATATCAATCAAGCAGGAGTAGGGTTTTACCTCCATCGAGAGGGCCCGAACCTGGGTAAAAACATCGTGTCCCTTATCTCATGTTACCATCCGCCTAGACGCACAGTTCGGGACCCCCTACCCGAGATCCGCCGGTTTTGACACCGACATTGGTGCTTTCATTGAGAGTTCCTCTGTGTCGTCACCGATAGGCTTGATGGCTCCTTCGATCATCAACAACGACACAGTCCAGGGTGAGACTTTTCTCCCCGGACAGATCTTCGTATTCGGCGGCTTTGCACAATGGGCCAATTCGCTTGGCCATCTGGAGCAGATCGAAAGCTACGCCCCTGGCCGTCAGGTCAGATTTGGAAGTCTAAACTTCACGGCTGACATCCGCGGAGACTTGATCTTCGATGGATTCGAGCCACAGCTGAGCGCGCCACACTGTCACGATGGGCATGATTTAGCTCTGCTGCCGGATGGTGTCCTGGAGACTGCACACGAGTCCGCTCCGACCCTTAATTCGGAGCCGACTGCGTAGATCGAGGATGAGTGGTTAGACACCGCCTCGGGGGCTGCAACCTCTACGGCGATGGAGCCAAATACTGACCTTGTCCCTTGTGAAGCTCGTGACTCTGAGGTGCCAGACTCCTCGCCGGACTCCGAACCTCCCGCGCCCCCTCCAATCGAATCTGATTGGGCGCCGATCATGGAGTTCACCGCTGCGGACATCTTTCAACACTCACCTTTCGGCGACATCCTGAATTCGCTGAAATATCTCTCGTTATCAGGAGAGCCCTGGCCGGACTGCGGTCAGGACGGTTGGGATGCGAACGACGAAGAAATTCAAACCCCACCCACCACCCACTTTGTAGCCACTGTCGATGATCTAACCGACATGCTAGACTATGACTCCGAAGACATCGACGGTATGGACGACGATGCCGGAGATGACCAAGAACCAGCACCTACGGGGCACTGGAAGACCACCTCGTCATATGACATATACATGGTGGATATCCCAAAGGATGGGAATGGCGAGGAAACAGCGGAGGAAGACTCCTCCAAGAAGCAGCCTAAGCGCCGACGTCAGCGGCGCCGCTCTAAATCCTGCCACAGCAAGAATGGAGATTCCGGCACTGGAGACAATAACACCCCTGACAGTGCCGAAGACAACCCCTCCAGCAAGACTCAGCACAGGAGGATGAAGAAGCCAGCCCTCATGAGAGAGCGGCAGACGATGAGGTAGAGGATGATAATTACATGCCTCCCTCCGGAGACGAGGCAAGCCTCGACGACGACGAATTCGTCGTGCCTGAGGATCCCATCGAACAAGAGCGTTTTAAATGCAGGCTTATGGCCACGGCGAACAGCCTCAAGAAAAAACAGCAACAACTTAAAGCTGATCAAGATCTGCTAGCCGACAGATGGACTGAAGTCCTTGCGGCCGAAGAGCATGAACTCGAATGCCCCTCCAAAAGCTACCCCAAACGCAAGTTGCTCCCCCGATTAGAGGAGGAGGCATATAAACCTGCATCACCAGAGCACAATACAGCTAACCGACCACCTCATGGCCGCGACAAAGAGGCCTCTAGGCCCTCCTCCAGAACCGTACCCCGGCACCGCTCGAAAAGTACGAAGCCACGGCGGAATGCGCTGGACTTGCGAGACATATTGGAGGATAAGGCAAGACAATCAAGATCGATCTACGGATCGCGAGGGCGCCCCACGATGCACGACGACGACCGTCGCGCCGGATACAACAACTCCGGTCGGGCCGAACACAGTAGACAAAGCTCGCTCGAGCTACGTCGTGATATAGCCCAATATAGAGGCGCCGCACACCCACTATGCTTCACAGATGAAGTAATGGATCATCAAATCCTCGAAGGGTTCAAACCCGTGAATATTGAATCCTATGATGGCACAACAGACCCCGCGGTTTGGATCAAAGACTATCTCCTTCATATCCACATGGCCCGCGGTGATGATCTTCACGCCATCAAATATCTCCCACTCAAGCTTAAAGGACCAGCTCGGCATTGGCTTAACAGCTTGCCAGCAGAATCAATTGGGTGTTGGGAGGACCTAGAAGCCGCATTCCTTGACAACTTCCAGGGCACATATGTGCGTCCACCAGATGCCGATGACCTAAGCCACATAATTCAGCAGCGAGACGAATCGGCCAGACAATTCTGGACACGGTTCTTAACAAAGAAAAATCAAATCGTCGACTGTCCGGATGCAGAGGCCCTCGCAGCCTTCAAACATAACATCCGCGACGAGTGGCTTGCCCGGCACCTAGGACATGAAAAGCCGAAATCCATGGCAGCCCTCACATCACTCATGAACCGCTTCTGCGCGGGAGAGGACACCTGGCTAGCCCGCAGTAACAATCTCAGCAAAAATTCTGGCAGTCCGGATAACAAGGACCGCAATGGCAGGTCGCGTCGCAACAAAAACAAACGCCACGTTAACGGCGATAACACTGAGGATACATCAGTCAACGCCGGATTCAGAGGCTCCAAACCCGGTCAGCGGAAAAAGCCATTCAAAAGAACTACTCCGGGTCCGTCCAATTTGGACCGAATACTCGACCGCTCTTGCCAGATACACGACACCCCCGAAAAGCCAGCTAATCACACCAACAGGGATTGTTGGGTATTCAAGCAGGCAGGCAAGTTAAATGCCGAAAACAATGACAAGGGGCTGCACATCGATGACGAGGAAGAGACCCGGCCGCTGCAGAAAGGTTTCCCCCCACAAGTGCGGACGGTGAACATGATATACGCAACCCACATACCCAAGAGGGAGCGGAAGCGTGCACTCAGGGACGTATACGCGATGGAGCCAGTCACCCCGAAGTTCAACCCATGGTCCTCCTGCCCGATCACTTTTGATCGAAGGGACCACCCCACTAGTATCCGCCACGGCGGATTCGCCGCATTGGTTTTAGACCCAATCGTCGATGGATTTCACCTCACCAGAGTCCTGATGGACGACGGCAGCAACCTGAACCTGCTTTATCAGGATATAGTGCGCAAGATGGGCATAGACCCCTCCATTATTAAACCCACAAAGACGACCTTCAAAGGCGTCATACCAGGTGTAGAGGCCAACTTTACAGGCTCAGTCACACTTGAAGTGGTCTTTGGATCCCCGGATAACTTCCGAAGCGAGGAGTTAATCTTCGACATAGTTCCGTTCCGCAGCGGCTATCATGCTCTGCTCGGACGGACCGCGTTTGCAAAGTTCAACGCGGTGCCGCACTATGCATACCTCAATCTCAAGATGCCAGGCTCTCGAGGAGTCATCACTGTCAATGGAAATACTGAACGCTCCCTCCGAACGGAGGAACGGAGGAACGCTCCCTCCTTAAGAGGCTGCTCTATACTTCCATGGGCATAGGGGGAGGGGCACGACCACGACAGGCCCAGAGTGCGGCTCAACCACACCAGGGGCTCCCAAGTGTGTCATCTTTTTTCCTTCTTTTTTCTTAATCAACAGGACTCCATTTACCAGAGGCCCTGTCCGGCAGCAGATCTGCCGAACTCACGATGCAACAGCCAGGGAAGGAGAAAAGCTACGACGAGTATCCAGGTGGTCTCCATTTCGAGCATTATACCTGTTTTATACACCATTCCGCAGCCTACCCCTGGAGGGGGACATGTTTAATAGTCCCATCCCTTGCTTACCGCACTATTTGTATCGATCTGCATTCATGGCAGTATTTCTTGAATAAACAATGCATCACTTTTTGCTTATAATTGCATTCCTTTCTTATACATATGTTCATTTATGACATGTCGCATCCGTACACTCTGGTACGGCTAAATACACCAGGGGCTTAAGTTCCCCACATTATGGTGTGATAAGTCCGAACACTTTCACAAGTGCGGCACCCCGAACTTATAGCATTATATGCATCGGCTCCGAATCATGTCTTGGGTCAATAGTTGGGTTTGCCCGGCTCCCATGTTTTGGTATCTTACGTTCCATTGTATCGGCTAAGGTAGCACTGGGAGAACCACTGCGATTGCGGCCCAGTTGAGCTGGGCGAGCGCCTCAGTGGAGAAAGCTAAAACTGACCGTCATGATAAGGCGAGAGCTGGTCACTGTTCGAGAGGTTTTTTTTGAGTCCCTAAAGACTTATGCTGCTTAGAGCGAGGAACTGGCTTTGTCCGGCCCAGGCGTGGATAGCGCCCCGAACTCGGTCTTCGCCGAAATTTAAAATTATAGAATTCTATGGCTAAGTGAGAGTGTTCAAGCATTATAAGTCCGGTTGCCTCGTTCGTTGTGTTGAGCGCCTCCCTAGATGGACCCAAAAATGGGAACAAGAGCGCTCAAGTTTATCCCGAACACCCCAACACTCGTGGCATGGGGGCTGAAGCCGATGACTTGCCATCTCTCAGATTTGATAAACGGCCGCACAGAAGGTAATATTTTAAATTAACAAGCGTTGCTTAGCGCATATGAACAAAGCCTTCAGCGCACAGGATAACAAAATACGAGTCTACTCAAATATTACATCTTTGGAGCACTCACCCGCAATCATGCGGGCATCCTTCAGGACATTCTTATAATACATTTCGTGCGTGCGATACTCCTTGCCCGTCGGTGATGCGTCCGTCACAAGCTTCTCAACGTCCATCTTGCCCCAGTGCACCTTTGCATGGGCAAGGGCCCGACGGGCACCTTCAATGCAGGCGGAGTGCTTGACAACTTCAACCCAGGGACACGCATCCACCAGCCGCCGCACCAGGCCGAAGTAGCTCCCAGGCATGGCCTCCTTGAGCCACAGCCGAACTATGAGGCCCTTCATAGCCTGTTCGGCCACCTTGTGGAGCTCGACCAGCTGCTTCAGCTGGTCGCTAAGGGGCACCGGATGTCCGGCCTCAGCATACTGAGACCAGAAGACCTTCTCCATCGAGCTCCCCTCCTCGGCTCTGTAGAAAGCGGCAGCATCGGACACGCCGCGGGGCAGATCTCCGAACGTTCCTGGAGAGCTCCAAATTTGGGTAAGTAATAGGTAATTCACATTCTGATAGAGGCAAAGGTGTCCCGTCTTTCGATGAGATGGTGGATTTCGCTTTGGTGGAAGTCGACTTTGACGATCCGACTACGAACGTGCGAGGACGTCGCGCCTTAGCAATCGCTAAACCAACTCCGAGAGGTTATTGACCACGCCGGAGCACGATCAACCTGACCACGAGGGTCTGTTTCCTGCGAGCAAACGAAGAACAAGCAAGAAACTGAGATTGCAATCTGGATATTGCGAATATAAGATGAAAGCTTTATTGATCAAGGTGGGGTTCTGTGACGCCTTTGTCTGGTCGTTGAACACAAACGAAGTACGCGAAGTTGCAGCTATGGCGAACTTTTAATCTAAACAAAACCCAAAGTCTAAACGGTGCCCTAAGGGCTGTATATATGGAGGAAGAGGGGGGAATTTCGTGGCCCTTGGTGGAGGGGTCCGAAATCAACCCTATCTCTTGTTTCCCCACACATACGGACTCTAAAAATAGCGTATACTTATGTATTTCGAAATTACATGGGCCTGGCCCAATAATAAGGTGACGCAGCACCTAGAATAGCCTTTAGACGAAATTTATGAAGTGGCATCTTGTGTATTTCGTCCAAGGCTTCATGCATCCATTATGGTGGCTTCAAAGTCCTGAAATCATCACTTGTAACTCCGTTCTTGTTCCCCTTGTGCATGCCATCATCTCCATGCTTGTTCTTGCTCCAATGTTCATCCTTCTCCAAGCTAGGCCCTTCATTTGTAAGCAAAACAAATGTATCCAATTTAGGCAACATCATATTCTCATGAATATTAGAATCATTACCAAGAAACGAAAGTACCTGGTAATTTAGTTGGCGTGCGCGAGTTCTAGTAATTGGTCCAGTATTTATAGCAGCAGGGGCTATGGGTGTAACAATGGTATTGATGTCCTCATCATCCTCCCCTTCTTGAAATGAAGTCGTCCTCGACAGAAGTTCATCTTCCTCACCCAAATAAGGCTTCAAATCTGCAATGTTAAAAGTGGGACTAACCCCAAAATCTGCAGGCAGCTTAAGTTTGTATGCATTATCATTTATTTTCTCTAACACCTTAAAGGGACCATCAGCACGTGGCATTAGCTTTGATTTGCGCAAATCAGGAAATCTATCTTTACGCAAATGTAACCAAACAAGATCTCCAGGTGCAAATACAACATGTTTTCTACCCTTATCTCCAGCAAGTTTATATTTAGCATTCATACGCTCAATGTTTTCCTTAGTTAACTCATGCATTTTTAAAATCAATTCAGCACGTTGTTTAGCATCAAAATTAACCTTCTCCGAAGATGGAAGAGGCAACAAATCAATAGGTGCACGAGGTAGGAAACCATACACAACTTCAAAAGGGCACATCTTAGTAGTAGAATGCAATGAACGATTATAAGCAAATTCAATATGAGGCAAGCATTCCTCCCACATTTTCTTATTAATCTTCAAAACAACCCTAAGCATAGTAGACAATGTTCTATTGACTACTTCAGTTTGTCCATCAGTTTGGGGGTGACAAGTAGTACTAAAAAGCAGTTTAGTCCCCAACTTAGCCCATAAACATCTCCAAAAGTGGCTAAGAAATTTAGTATCACGATCTGAAACAATAGTATTTGGCACACCATGCAAGCGAATAATTTCACGAAAGAACAAATCAGCAACATTAACAGCATCATCGCTTTTATGACATGGTATAAAGTGTGTCATTTTCGAAAATCTATCCACGACAACAAATATGCTATCCCTCCCCTTCTTTGTTCGAGGTAAACCTAAAACAAAGTCCATAGATATATCCTCCCAAGGAACACTAGGTACAGGCAAAGGCATATATAAACCATGAGGATTGAGTCGTGACTTAGCTTTTTGACATGTAGTGCAGCGAGCAATAAAACGGTCAACATCCCGTCTCATCTTTGGCCAAAAGAAATGTGTAGCAAGTACATCCTACGTCTTCTTCACGCCAAAGTGTCCCATTAATCCTCCTCCATGCGCCTCCTGCAACAACAAAAGACGAACAGAGCTAGCTGGAATGCATAGCTTGTTAGCACGAAACACAAATCCATCGTTAACGACAAACTTGTTCCACATTCTTCCTTCTTTACAATTCTGCATTACATCTTTAAAATCAGCATCATGCACATATTGATCTTTGATGGTCTCCAAACCAAATATTTTGAAGTCAAGTTGTGAAAGCATAGTATAGCGACGAGACAATGCATCAGCAATAACATTTTCTTTTCCCGTCTTGTGTTTAATGACATAAGGGAAAGTCTCAATGAATTCAACCCATTTAGCATGTCTACGATTCAGTTTAGCTTGACTTTTAATATGTTTCAAAGATTCATGATCAGAATGTATAACAAATTCTTTGGGCCATAAATAATGTTGCCATGTTTCTAAAGTCCGAACAAGAGCATATAATTCTTTATCATAAGTAGAATAATTCAGACTAGGCCCACTCAATTTTTCAGAAAAGTATGCAACAGGTTTGCCATCTTGTAATAACACACCTCCTAATCCAATTCCACTAGCATCACATTCAAGCTCAAAAGTTTATTAAAATCAGGAAGTATGAGTAAAGGAGCATGTGTCAACTTATCTTTCAATACCATGAAGGCTTCTTCCTGTGCGGTACCCCACAGAAAAGGCACATCTTTCTTTGTAAGCTCATTGAGAGGTGCAGCAATGGTGCTGAAATCTCTCACAAAATGCCTATAGAATCCAGCGAGGCCAAGAAAACTCCTCACTTGTGTGACCGTTTTGGGCTGCGGCCAACTCTCAATAGCGTCAATCTTGGCTTTATCAACTTCAATTCCCTGTGGAGTAACAACATAGCCAAGAAAAGATACTCGGTCGGTGCAAAAGGTGCACTTCCCAAGGTTACCAAAGAAACGCGCATCACGTAGAGCAATAAAAACAACACGTAAATGTTCCAAATGTTCTTCCAAAGATCTGCTATAAATCAATATGTCATCAAAGTAAACTACCACAAATCGTCCAATGAAAGCACGTAAAACTTCGTTCATTAATCTCATGAAAGTACTAGGTGCATTAGTTAACCCAAAAGGCATGACTAACCACTCATATAATCCAAACTTAGTTTTAAATGCTGTTTTCCATTCATCTCCCAATTTCATACGAATTTGATGGTATCCACTACGCAAATCAACTTTGGAGAATATTGTAGAGCCACTCAATTCATCAAGCATATCATCTAGCCTAGGATTAGGATGACAATAACGAATAGTAATATTATTAATGCCTCTACAATCAACACACATACGTGATGTACCATCCTTTTTCGGCACTAGAATAATAGGAACGGCACAAGGACTAAGGGATTCGCGTATATAACCTTTGTCGAGAAGCTCTTGTACTTGACGCATAATCTCCTTCGTCTCCTCTGGATTGGTACGGTATGGTGCACGGTTTGGCAGTGAAACACCGGGAATTAAGTCAATCTGATGCTCAATCCCTCGAATAGGCGGTAATCCCGGTGGCACGTCTTGTGGAAAGACGTCAGCGAACTCCTGCAAAATGTTAGTGACAGCAGGAGGCAAAGAGGAAGGCACGTCCTCGAATGAAAATAATGCCTCTTTGCACACAAAAGCATAGCAAACAGATTTGCTGAAATCTAGCTCATCAATATCAGATTTGGTGGCAAATAAACATGCACTTTTCAATTTAATTTCAGAAGCAACACTAGATGGTTTATTATTAGGCTTCATTTGTTGCTCAAATTCTTTTGCCACAATCTGATTTTCACTCTTATTCTTCTCCTGTTTTGCTTTATTAGCTCTATTAATATCATCTTTCAAAATGGAATCAGGAGTCAAAGGAAGCAAAGTAATATTTTTATCCTTATGAACAAGAGTATAGTGATTGTTTCTACCATGGTGTACAGAATTTTTATCAAATTGCCATGGTCTACCAAGTAATAAGGAACATGCTTGCATAGGTACCACATCACAATCAACATAATCAGCATATGTAGAGATACTAAAATGCACACGAACAGTACGTGTTACCTTAACCTTGCCGCTGTTGTTGAACCATTGGATGTAGTAAGGATGTGGATGTGGTCTTGTGGAGAGAGAAAGCTTCTCCACCATCTCCATGCTAGCCAAGTTGTTGCAGCTCCCTCCGTCTATGATGACGCGCACAGAACATTCCTTCACAACTCCCTTGGTATGGAACAAATTGTGCCTCTGATTTTGCTCAGCTTGTGTGACCTGCACACTTAAAACACGTTGAGCAACTAAACTTTCATACCTGTCAGCGTCTTCAGGAGCCATGTATTTCGTCTCATGATCAGAATCATCTCCACCGTGTTCTTCACGTGTAATAAGAGCCAACGTCTCCTCATCATAGTCACTAGCGGACTCATACCCACCATCCTCAGTAGCAATCATCACATGCTGAGATTTGCATTCTCTCGCATAATGACCTCTTCCCTTACAACGACGACAAATAATATCACTTGTGTGCCCAGTTGATGCCATGGAAGAAGAAGAGCTCTGCGTAGGCCCGGCAGGTGCGCTCTTGGCAGATAGTGGAGGTTGTGCCTGCTTTCTTGTATCACGGCTGGAGGTAGCAGCTGCTGGAGTTGCTGGTGTAGTGGAAGTAGAGGATGCACGCGGTGTCCATGATGAAAGTCGACCTGCAGAAAAGTTAGTTCGCGCCAATGCCTGTCGATCCTGCACTTCACGTTCAGCTTTACAAGCAAGATGGAATAAACGAGTGATATTAGTATACTCCTTATACTCTAGAATGGTCTGAATCTCTCTATTTAATCCACCTATAAAACGTGCAAGCATAGCTCCATTCTCCTCAACAATACCACATCTAATCATGCCAGTTTGTAATTCCTGATAATATTCTTCTACAGAATTTTTTCCTTGTCTTAAACGCTGCAATTTTTGAAGCAATTCACGTTGATAATATGGTGGAACCCAACGAGTATGCATAGCAGTTTTCAAAGCAGCCCAAGTAGCGGGAATAGGATATAATATACAATGTTCAGACCACCATACACATGCAAAACTAGTGAAAGCACAAACAGCAGCAGCAACCCGTCTCTCCTCGGGATATTGTAAACATGTAAAACGTTGTTCAGTTTCTAACTCCCAAATAAGATATATATCAGGAACATATCTACCCTCAAATGGTGGAATATTCAATTTCAGTTTAGGAATATGGACATCATCTCGTACCTGAGGTGGTGGTGCAGGCCTACCATTATGAATATATACCTGAGGTCGACCTGCTGGTGGTGGTGCTGGTGGCTGCACGTAGTTCTGATTTTGATCAACCTCATCCTCATAATCGCCCGCATATTCATCATCCTCCGCATCAGCAGCAGGAGCCACAGAAGTATCAACAGCAGCACCAACAGTCTGGCCAGGCTGAAGAAGTACACGGCTCGCTCGGTGGAGGGCTGTTTCGCGGCCTGGAGGTAATTGTTTTTGTTGTTGTTGCAGAGGTGCGGCAGGTGCAGCCGGTGGCGGAAGACGCGCAAGCAGTTCATTAAATCTGTTATCGAGCTTTGTTTCGAACGTCTTCTCAAGGACAGTGATATTCTCCATGGCCTCTTCAAAATTGTTCAGCACATCTTGCACCTGTTCAGTCATCATTTGCTGAAACTTATCATGAAGCTCCTTGTTCGATAAATTCTCACAGTCAATCTCGTCGGCTTGTGATCCTGGCATGGTTAGCAGCAATAGAAACACACAAGAATATGATCCTACAGACTACGAACAAGTGGTGGTGGTGGGTGTCACAAATCCGTCAAGCAAAACTCAAATTCTTACCAGTTCTTACCCAGCAACAGGCGGTGATCGGCAACCGTTGTAGTCCAAACTCTCAAAGCTTGGATAGAGCGATTACCAGGGAGAGTCAAACGCATGACGTAGATGTATGTGGAGCTGGGAAGGCTTATAATATGGTAGCAAAAAGGGTCAGCAATAATCAATTCAGAGATGCAAAGTTGAATTAACGCTCAACGACGGTACTGTGCTGGTCCTAGGCTAGACTATGTTAGAGACGCGAGCCTAGAACACCGACAAAATCACGGCGCGGCACGTAAACAAGGGAGGAGCACACTCTGAATTTTTTTCTCTTTTTTTGCACTTTTTTTCCTCTTTTTTTTTTGCTCCGCAACAAATTTTTTTCGAAAAAGTCTACAAATGGTCTAAAAACTGCCTAGCCAAATTATTATTTTTGAAATTGGAACTATTTTTCTTCTGCGGATGGCTCGGAAGTTGGGGAGTTCTTCTCTGTCACGACCTGGAGTATCGCGTGATCTGGAAATCGAGAACAATGCAACAATTACTGGACTCGGACTAGGGCTGGTGGCGGAGATGAATCTGGTGGAACTCGGACTGGTGGCGGAGATGAATCTGGTGGAACACGGACAGGTGGCGGATATATGTTGCAGGTGAACTCGGATTGGCGTGATGGCGGCGGATATGTGGTGGCGTATATGGATTCGGATTGGCGGTGATATATGGCAGCGGCGACGTGACAACCTGTGAACAGAACTCGAAACTCTAAAAGACTAGACGCTAAGACCAGCAACTTGACACGACGATGCAACCGCAAATTCAACAAAGCAAATACAGAAAAGATTATGCAAAGGCTCAGATTGGTTCGGATGGGATGAACTAACCCTAATTTTTTTTGGCTTTTTCGTGGACTATAGGTATGAAGAACAGACTCGATCTAAACTACGAAAAACTGTAAAATCTCACCGAGCAACCTGGAAATCTGATACCACTTGATAGAGGCAAAGGTGTCCCGTCTTTCGATGAGATGGTGGATTTCGCTTTGGTGGAAGTCGACTTTGACGATCCGACTACGAACGTGCGAGGACGTCGCGCCTTAGCAATCGCTAAACCAACTCCGAGAGGTTATTGACCACGCCGGAGCACGATCAACCTGACCACGAGGGTCAGTTTCCTGCGAGCAAACGAAGAACAAGCAAGAAACTGAGATTGCAATCTAGATATTGCGAATATAAGATGAAAACTTCATTGATCAAGGTGGGGTTCTGTGACGCCTTTGTCTGGTCGTTGAACACAAACGAAGTACGCGAAGTTGCAGCTATGGCGAACTTTTAATCTAAATAAAACCCAAAGTCTAAACGGTGCCCTAAGGGCTGTATATATGGAGGAAGAGGGGGGAATTTCGTGGCCCTTGGTGGAGGGGTCCGAAATAAATCCTATCTCTTGTTTCCCCACACATACGGACTCTAAAAATAGCGTATACTTATGTATTTCGAAATTACATGGGCCTGGCCCAATAATAAGGTGACGCAACACCTAGAATAGCCTCTAGACAAAATTTATGAAGTGGCATCTTGTATATTTCGTCCAAGGCTTCATGCATCCATTATGGTGGCTTCAAAGTCCTGAAATCATCACTTGTAACTCCGTTCTTGTTCCCCTTGTGCATGCCATCATCTCCATGCTTGTTCTTGCTCCAATGTCATCCTTCTCCAAGCTAGGCCCTTCATTTGTAAGCAAAACAAATGTATCCAATTTAGACAGCATCATATTCTCATGAATATTAGAATCATTACCAAGAAACGAAAGTACCTGGTAATTTAGTTGGCGTGCACGAGCTCTAGTAATTGGTCCAGTATGTATAGCAGCAGGGGCTGTGGGTGTAACAATGGTATTGATGTCCTCATCACATTCACATGCTTGCTTTGCATGAAAAATGCCTTACCCGCCGCTATTTTCTTCAAAGCCTCGATTTCCTGGAGGGCCTTGTGGGCTTCGGCCTAAGCGGCTTTGGCACTCTCAAGAGACGACGCAAGCTCGGACTCTTGAGTCTTCGAGTCACGCTCCAAACTCTCGTGCTTTTCCACGAGAGCCTGGAGCTCTTGTTGTACCTCCGCCACCCGCGCCTCCTGCTTCTCTCGCTCGGCTCGCTCCACGGCCGCATTGCGTTCAGCCGCGGACACCGCCTCCTTCAGGGTCGCCACCTTGTTCGTGGCCCCTGTAATACCCATGTTATCCTTGTTATTTCTCTTGCAACCAAATCCTTTTCTGTAAGGTACAACTTTAATACGGTGTTACTCACCTTCCTTGTCCTCGAGCTGCTTCTTGGCACGGCCGAGCTCGCTCTCGGACCGCTCGAGGCTCTGCTTCAAGGTATTAACCTCCGCAGTCAGTGCGACAGAGGTCAGGAGCGCATCCTGCAATCCCATATTGACACATTTTTTCAGACTCCTGCGTATATCTTTTTAGATCCTCAGTCCGGCTTTTCTCTCCGAACACCGAACCGAGCATCAGGGGCTACTGTCTATGCGGTATTATATTACATATCTTAAAATTCTTACCTCAAAGCCTGTTAGAAGGCTGCTGCAGGCTTCGGCCAGCCCGCTCTTGGCGAGCTGAACCTTCTGAATCACCGCACTCATAACAGTGCGGTGTTCTTCTTTGATGGAAGCGCCGTTGAGCACCTCCAGCAAGTTATCCGGCGCCTCCGGTTGGATGGAGGCCGCCGGTGTCATAGTCTTGCCCTTTTTACGAAGGGGCCGCTCGCCGGACTCCGGAACCACTGCAGGTTCCGGTGCGGAGTCCGGCGCAAAGTCCGGGAGGTTGCCCTGCGGCACTTCCGGGGCCTCCTCCTCCTGACGGGTCCCTTCCTGGGATCCCACCTCCACGTTGTCAGCGTCATGGGGGGTGGAGGCGGTCGGAAGAGAATCCATATCCGACGTGCCCAAGGACCCGCTCGACGAAGCGGGAAGATCGTCCTTGGGCGGACTGCATGTTGTATGCGGCATTAGAAAGACACCGTGTGGCAAAAAGAAAAATTATAAATCATCTAGGGGTCCGGATACTTACGATCTTGCCAGGGGCTTGGCCCTTGAGGGCCACTCCTCGTCGCCGTCGCCGACGTTGGCGGAACAGTCCGGGGGAAGGGTCCTTTCCTTCTTGGACCCTTCGGCCTCCCTCGTTGGGGAGGCCTTCCTCTTCTTCTCTCCCCCCGCTGGGGGAGAGGCCTCTTTCTTCTCCTCCTCGTCCTCGTGGGAGGAGTCCGCCTCAGAGTCATCGGACGATGAGTCCGATACCACCTGACGCCGGGAACTCCTTCGGGTTCCTGTGGCCTTCTTCTTGGCCTTCTTCTCCGGCACCACTTAAAGTGCCGGGACTAGCAGCCCTGTCAAACGGCCATCCGCTGGGTCCTCTGGAAGGGGAGCCGGACAGTTAACCTGTCCGGACGTCTTCTGCCAGTCCTGTTAAAGTTATTGGGAGTTTAGATCCCGCATAGAGTCAAACTATGAAAAGCAAGTGTCCCATAAAGGATAACATAGCTTACCTCGCCAGCCGGACGCTGCGTGCTGAATCCGCGATCTTCGGTAGCGGATGCGGGAGCTTCGGCGCCCTTGAACAACACCCTTCAGGAAGCTTCGTACGTAGTGTCGAAGAGCCCGCTCAAGGTCCGGTGCTGTGCCGGATCAAACTCCCACAAATTGAAGTCCCCTTGCTGGCAGGGGAGAATCCGGCGGACGAGCATGACCTGGATCACATTGACAAGCTTGAGCTTCTTGTTCACCAGGGTCTGGAGACAGGACTGGAGTCCGGTCAGCTCTTCCGAACTACCCCATAGCAAGCCCTTCTCTTTCCAGGAGGTGAGCTGCATGGGGATGCCAGATCTGAATTCGGGGTCGCTGCCCATTTAGGGTCACGCGGCTCGGTGATATAGAACCACCCCGATTGCCACCCTTTGATGGATTCCACGAAGGCACCCTCGAGCCAAGTGACGTTGGGCATTTTTCCCACCATGGCGCCTCCGCATTCCGCTTGGCTGCCCTTCACAACCTTCGGCTTGACATTGAAGGTCTTTAGCCACAAGCCGAAGTGGGGCTGGATGCAGAGGAAGGCCTCACACACACGATAAACACCGAGATATTGAGGATAAAGTTTGGGGCCAGATCGTGGAAATCCAGGCCGTAGTAGAACATGAGCCCCCGGACAAAGGGGTGGAGTGGGAAGCCCAGTCCGCGAAGGAAATGGGGAAGGAATACCACCCTCTCATGGGGCCTGGGGATGGGGATGAGCTGCCCCTCGTCGGGCAGCCGATGCGCGATGTCGCTGGACAGATATCCGGTGCTACGCAGCTTCTCGATGTGCCCCTCCGTAACGGAGGATGCCATCCACTTGCCTCCCACTCCGGACATGGCCGGAGAAGGTCTAGGTGAGATGTGCGGACTTGGGCGCTGGAGCTCGAGTGCGCGGAGATGGATAAGCAAAGGAGGAAGAAGGCGTAGGTAAAAAAGGTGGATCCTTATCCCCTTATATATGGGCAGATGAAACCATGCGTCCCTACTGGCCTGGTAAAACTCGCTTATCTCCCAAGCGCCACAATCAATGGCGCGGTTGGGTTACCCACGTCCGTATTGATGGGAATCCCGGAATAAGGGGAACACGATCTCTGCTTCGAGAAGACGTGCCAAGGAAACCGCTTCGCTAAACGCGCTGAGGTGGTATGACAAAAATGATTCGAGTAAAGGCTTGGCCGTGGGTGACGTCACGCCACGAAATACGTCAGCAGATTGAAGTTGTGTAAATATTATTCTCTCTATGGTGGCATGTGGAATTTATTTTGCAGAGCCGGACACTATCCTGGTGTTCACAATCTTCCATGGATTATTCAGAGGAGGAACCCGCCTTGCAATGCCGAAGACAATATGCGCGCCGGACTCGTCGTCATTGAAGCCTGGTTCAGGGGCTATTGAGGGAGTCCCGGGCTAGGGGGTGTCCGGATAGCCGAACTATCACTATCGGCCGGACTCCAAGACTATGAAGATACAAGATTGAAGACTTCGTCCCGTGTCCGGATGGGACTTTCCTTGGCGTGGAAGGCAAGCTTGGCGATACGGATATGTAGATCTCCTACCATTGTAACCGATAAAATGTGGTTTGATAAATCATGATAAAATGTGGTTTGACAAAAACTTTTGAGTGTTTTGGACTTTGCCTTGATTGGATTTTTGTCTGTTGTTTGCAAGTGCTCTAAAAATCAAAATAAATCCTCCAACTCGTATACTTCATCTCCTTGCTCCAAACTCTTGAACCAATGATCATGCCATGTGTATAGGACAAAAAAATAATTTCTTACAAAAATAATTTGGCCAAATAGTATTTTCAAAAATTATTTTTTCAAAAAACCCCTGAATTGAGGTTTGCACTGCAAGTACTTAATTAAGGGCAGTAAAAATCTTTCTAAAAATATATTTGAATCCTATTAGATGTAGGACTCCCGTAAACCACAAAAATATAATTTTAAAAGTCATTTTTCCTATTTTATTTAAAAGCTTTTTCTTAAGGCCATAAATGGTCTTTAATAGGGAAAAATCATTTTATTGCTTCAAAAATATTTGACAAAAACCTAGGGAAACTCAGTGGACATATATTGTCCATATATAAGAGTTTCAACACATGGTCATGTTCAAAATATTGGTCAAGTCTCTCAAAAACCCTTTCTGGATATTTCAAGCTTTTGAAATATTTACAAAAAAAAATATTCTCCAAAAATTCCAAGAAAATTCTATCATGTCACATATGACATATTAGATGATCTTGCCAAGTCTCATGACTTGGAGAACAATATAACATCATCAAATCCCCTCAAAACCATTTCTGTCCATTTTGAAGTTTGAGCAACTTTACATTGCCAAACATTTCCAAATGTTCCCAAACCTAGTGAACATGCTCAAATGTTCTAATTATTCATCTAGACCAAGTGGCACAAGTTGGAGAACAATTTAACTTGATCAAAGTGCCCCAAAACCATTCCTGTCCAGAACCAAGTTTGAGCAACTCTACATTGGAAACTTTATCCTTTTGATCTCAACTTTTTTGGACATGTTCAGAGACTCAAATGATGACACTATACCAAGTGGTGCATCAAGGAGAATAGATTTGCATGGCTAAATCTTGGAAAGTCCATTTCTGTTGATTTCTAGGGTTTACCAAAGTTGCATTGTCAACTTTCTTCAAATGAGCTCCAAATTGGTGGAAGGCCCTAATTATATGTGTCATTTCACCCTATGGAGTCTCATGGTAGATGGAAATCATCTACTTGCCCAAACCATCATCAAACACCTTCTGCCACTTTACCAAAATCCCATTTTTGGCCTCTTCCACTAATCTCCATGGACTCTAATTTTTACCACAACCTCTCCTAGTCCCCCTCTAGCACCTGGACGCTTCTTTGCCCAAGTAAGCAATGATGGAGGGGGGAAGAACTCCACTTTTCTACTCTGGGCAGCAGCATTTCCACTCTCTCTCAACTCCCTCTCCCCTCCAGTGGATCCCCTAGGCATCCAATGCCCTTGCCACATTGTTTACTCCCCCCTGCAGCCACTAGACGCAAGTGGACGCGCGAGTGCGCGCGGAAAAGCCGCGCATGCCGGCCAAAGACGCGCTCTGGAGCACGCTACCGTGCTCCCGACCGTTGACACGGCGCTCCCATCCACCTCGAGCCTCCCCCTCGCGCCAGTCAAGGTGCCTCGACGTCCGCAACACGCCAACGTGCAGGCCCCCTCGTCTCTCCCTCTCTCTCACCTCCTGCGGCGCGTGCCCAGAGCCGCCCGGCTCGGCCAATGCCCGGCCTCGCACGCGCGAGCACCAGAGCCTCTCCCCGCCCCCTCTCTCTCTTCCTGGCGCCCTACTCCACCCCCACGAACGCTGTAGACAACCCCACTCCCTCCCTC
>NC_041389.1:228856849-228940805 GCF_002162155.2 Triticum dicoccoides | reverse complement strand
GCCCGAGCCGTTGTCGTGGCCACCCGTGCGCCACGTCCACGGTGAGCCACGGGTCGGCTACATAAGGCCACCCCCGAGCCCTCCCTCTGCTCCTTTGGCTCTCTCTCCTTCCCGTGCACCCCCTGGACCGACCCACTCCCCTCCTCGCGCCCTCCTTGCACCTCCATGGCCGAAGCCGAGCCGCCGACCGCCGCCAAAATTCCGGCGACTTAACCCCGATCTCTTCCCCCTAGCTACTCCAGAACCCTCTCACAACCACCACTGATCCACCCCGGGCTCCATTTCGTCCTATCCCTCGCCGCATCGTCGTGCCGATCCCCACCATCGCCTGTTCCCGCCGTGGCCGAGGCCTCTCTCGCTCTGGCGCTCCCCGGTGGAAACTGGGTCCCCAGGTGGACGCGGACCATCCTCCCGAGCTCGACGGAGTCCGGGCGGTCGCCGGAGGTGGCCGGAGCCACCGGAACGGGCGCCGGCAAGCGCTCGGCCCCGCCTCCTCTGCCTCCTTTGTCGCGTGCGGGAGGAGGGCGACGACCGTGCGGGTGGACCCCGCAGGTCAGTGACCGGCCAGCGGGCCCCTCCCGTTTAAGTGGAAGCGTACCAACCTCGCCACCGCCTCCCCGCGGCGAAGACGCACTGGCGCGAGTACGCCTCCGACGTGGCCCCTGCGCGCGTGCGGGCGAGCCGCTGGGCCGGCCCAGTGGCGTCCTGCTGCTAAACCTGGCCATGTGCGCCTCTTAAGGGTAAAGCCCTTGTCTGTTTCTTTCTTTTCTTTTTCCAGATATCTTGTAAAATCCCTAGAGAAGTCAAACAGTGTCCAAATTTGATGATTCAAATTTCTGGTAGTTTCTAAATTCATTCCCTATCACATGGTGCTACCTGCACATTTTTACAGAAATATTGCTTTCATGAATTATTAGCAAATTCTATTTTTCCATTTCTGTGATAAACTTTAGAAAATCACAGAGAGCCCATTTTTGATCCAAATGCCATGATTCAAGATCCTAGATACTTCTAAGTTCATACCTTAGTTCTTCAACATTTTTCCTAATACTTTCTGTGCCACACAATATAATGAGCCATCTCTTCATATTTGTCAACTTTGCCAATTCATAGGGAATTCATTTGAACTCCAAATCCAGTGAAACCAACTCCTAGATGCTTCTAAAATCATGGTTTGTTAACTGGGTGCCTTTGCTCATTTTGTCAAAAATATATTCTGTACACTTCTTGCAAATCCATAAACCCCTTGATTCCATCATATCAAAATGTTTAGAAACATCCATTGACCCAATTCCAATGAAACCACTCTGGTTATTTTTCATATAACTAGAGATGTCCTAGAAAACTCATATTGATATTTAGAGCACTTTTATTTTCTGCCTTGTTGTGTTGCTTATTATGGTTGCTTTCGACGATAGTTGACGAAGTAGACAAAATGCTCGGAGTTGGACCAGAGATATTTGAAGACCTCGAAGACTTTGTTAAAACAGGCAAGCAGCCCTTTGACCATGTCTATGAAACCCTTTTTATGCATGTCATATAGCACCATATTGTTGTTGCAACGGAATCATGATGATGTGGTATCCACTTTGATGGTTTGCCACCATACTTCCTCGTTGATACTTGCATTGTGCATGACCCTACCTTCTTATGAGGGTTATGACGGTGGGAGTAGATAGGATGCTAAAGTAGATGCTATGCAAAAAGGGACGGGATTATGCATGGTGATGGAGGCAAAGTATTTACAAAAGACTTTTTTTGAAAACCCCGTCGGGTGCCACTTATGCCAGAGGGAGGTAATGAGATGGGTAACCACTTGATGACAAAGTGGTATACCGAGGCAAGTGTGTGTGTTGTTTTCAAAACGGATTGGTTTCAGTTGCGACCGTTACTCCAACCTTACATGCGCAACCACTCTACCCTTATATGGGAAAGGGCATTATTGATTACCTAGGTCGATACTAGCTTGGAGCCCGCATTACTAGTGACGAGGGAGAGTTGGTGCTCTCTCTCGGGACGGGGTCGTGCCGGGTAGGACGGCCAAGAACATTTTTATGGGGCACCGGACACACCGTTGGTACCCCGTGCTTGTGATGTGAGATGATTATGGAGCGTGGCTCCACAAAAATGTTATGTGATAATGTTGGGCGCGGGGGTTACTACCAATCGAGTGGACTCCATGTTAGTGTCGTCTAGGGAAAGGTAGTGATCGGGTGATTATCCCGGGTACTTGAGGTATCGCGGGTCGTGGATGACACGGAAGGTCCCCGGATCTTGTGGGTACAGTGTGCAACCTCTGCAGAGTGTAAAACTATTCGAATAGCCGTGTCCATGGTCAAGGACAGTTGGGTAACCGCTCTTGGGCTATGTCCACATGTTTACAAACCGAGTGTGTGTGTTGATAAAACTACTTGCGTCAAGTCAAGGGACTTGACATGATTGAGTTGGGTTTGTGCCCACTCTAGTTATGTTGATATCTGTAACCTGTCCTCATGGTTACTTGAATTCTCCTGATGCATGTCTTACAAGTCGTTGAACATGTCATTGCACTCAAAACTAGCTTTCTGCAAAAATTTACCTATATCATGTATTGTTACATCTTGGACCAAAACATGGGTTGCTTGCGAGTACATTCAAAGTACTCATTGGCTTGCCACTGGTTATTTTATTGGCCAGGCATGAAAGAACATGATATGATGAAGAATACTTCAGTGACGAACATGCAAGCTAGGACGCTTCCCAGTCAGAATGCATGTAGGGTTAAGGCAGATGACATGGGTCCAAGTTGTTATTGAAGATTTCCGCTGCGATGATACACTCAAGACTTGACCATAATGGTCCTACTTGTGTAAAATGGTATTTACGGATGTAAGACTCTTGTTATTCAGCTTCTGTGTGTTCAGTGAGCATTGATCTCTGGGATCACTGTACACGTGCATTCGGTGATCTCGACTTATGAGTCGGGGTCCCCACAATATGTCACCAAGAGCCACCTCTTTGGTGCACAACGGGCGTTGCATCAAGAGCAACAAGCAATGAGAAACCGCATCGACAACCTCGCCACCGACTTGCGACTCTCCGAGCAACGAACAAGAGACTTCTTCGACAACAAGCTCGACGCTCACAAGCAAGAGAACGATGCAAGAATGGACAAGATCCGCGCCTTGTTGGTGAACCGCCATCCTTCCACTTCTTCATACTCAAGACGAAGCCGCTCAAGTCGACACACCGACGACACCTTCTCCGGCTCAAGTACACCAACATCAAACACTCTTCGACGAGCCGCGCGTCAAGACCGTCATGGATCTCACAATCCTCTACACGGAAATCATTCACAAGAGCAAGTCGACGAGCAAGCACATCGTCATCAACCAAACCAAGTTCCTCTTGATCAAGCTCAAGAACGACAACGTCAATGTCACTAAGAGGAAGAGTGAGCGCGACAACATCAAGATGAACAAGACGCCGAGGCTCAACGTCTTCAACAACAACACCGTGAAGAACAAGCTCTTGAGGCGCAACGTGCCCTTCAAGAATCAAGTTGAGCCATTGCCAAACGCAACCGCGATAGGTGCAATCAAGAGGAAGCACTTCGTGAAGAAATCCAAGAGCGGAACTACCAACCAAGAGTGCAACATCAAGTTCCTCCACATCCTCCTCAAGCTCGACAAGGTCCTCCACAACCTAAAATTCAACAAGAGCAAGACGACTCTAGAAATCCTTCACACCAAGAGCAACATGAGGTTGATAATCATCCACGTCAAGGGTGTCATCATCACCCTCGACCACAACACAATGAAGAGCAACGCTACGGCAAGCTAAAGTTCACCATGCCCAAGTTCAATGGAAGCAATGATCCCGAAGAGTACCTATCATGGGCATTGAAGGTCGACAAAATCTTTCGTTTGTACAACTATGAGGAAAAGAAGAAGATCGCTATGACATCACTTGAGTTCCAAGACTATATGCTGATATGGTGGGAACAAGTCCTTGAGTGCCGAGAAGCAAGAGGTGAACCACCAATCACCACTTGGGCTCAAATGAAAGATGTCATGTGAGTACGTTTTGTGCCCACCTACTACAACCGCGATCTCTTCAAGAATCTCCAACTACTCAAGCAAGGAACAAAGAGTGTTTAAGAATACTACAAGGAAATGTAGATAGCCATGATAAGAGCCAATATCACGGAAGATGATGAGCAAACTATGGCACGTTTCTTGAATGGCCTCAATCACCCCATCATTGAGCTCGTGCATCAAGCTACCAAAGCGGAACGTCAAGTGCAAGATGACTTCAAGTACGCCAAGTACTCATCCAAGACCTAAGGCTTCTCCAACACCCAAGCTTCAACGACTCCAACAACTTCTACCTCAACCAGGCCATCTACAAGCAACAATGACAAGTCGAGTTACAAGAAAACTTTGACTACCTCAAGTCGTCCTCCTCCTACTACAAGCAAATTCAAGCCGAGCGCTTCATCATCTACTCCAACCGATGAGACCGTGAAGACAATCTCCTTCAAGTGTTTCACTTGCAGCGGCCGAGGCCACAAGTCCTTTCAATGTACAAACAAGCGCACCATGATCCTCAACGACGACGGAACCTATGACTCTATGAGTGAAGAGGAAATGGAAGCCCTTGAGCAAGTGGCCATGCGCCGGCGCGTGAATGAAGACAAAGATGATCAAGTCTTTTGTGATGAGGATTCGAGCCCCGTTCTCGTTGTCTCCAAGGTCTTACTCTTCAACATCAACAAGACGAAGACCAAAGATGCCACATCTTCCACACAAAGGCCGGCATCAATGGAAGGTCCGTCAAGGTCATCATCGATGGAGGTAGTTGTCACAACTTGGCAGGTGAAGAACTATGTTCCAAGCTCCAATTGGTCAAGATGAAGCACCCGCACCCATACAAGGTCCAATGGCTAAGCGATTCCGACACTATAAAAGTTGAGCATACGGTCACAGTTTTCTTCAGAATTGGAGCATATGAAGACACTTTGAAGTGTGATGTCGTCCCGATGTCCGTTTGCCACCTCCTTCTTGGTCGACCATGGCAATTTGACCGCGACGTCATCCACAAAGGACGTACCAGTCACTATAGCTTCAAGATGAAAGGGAAGGAATATGTGCTACGACCTATGTCTCCTAGTCAGGTGATCGCCAACAAGCAAGCCACCCATCATAGAGAAAAGAGTGAGAGAGTGATTCACCCAAAAGAGAGTGAGAGCCACAAGCCAAAACCGAGTGCCTCCACGATGAGCGACAAGAAAAACTTCATACTATTTGCCACCAAAAGTGAGATGAGAGAAGTGTGTGAAAACCCATCGAGTGTTATGAACTTTGTCCTTGTGTGCAAGGACGAGGCACCAAAAACTAACACCTCTCACAATCTACCTTTAGTGTTGTGTTCTATTTTGCAGGAATTCCAAGATGTTTTCCCCGATGAGCTACCTCCGGGTCTACCTCCACTACGAGGCATTGAGGACCGAATCGACCTCATCCCCGGAGCATCTCTACCAAACAAGGCTCCCTACCATGTCAACCCCGAAGAAACTAAGGAGATCCAACGGCAAGTACAACAACTCATCGACAACGGACATGTACGTGAAAGCCTAAGGCCTTGTGTCGTTCCGTTTATACTTGTGCCCAAGAAAGATGGTAGTTTTTGCATGTGCTCAGATTGTAGACCCATCAATGCTATCACCGTTCGTTATAGGCATCCCATTCCTCGCCTAGATGATATGCTAGATGAACTTAGCGGTGCCACCATTTTCTAAAAAATTGATCTTAAAAGTGGCTATTATCAAATCCGCATACAAGAAGGTGATGAATGGAAAACCACTTTCAAAACAAAATTTGGCTTGTACGAGTGGTTGGTTATGCCTATGGGTTTATCGAAAGCTCCTGGTACTTTCATGTGTCTTACGCATTTTGTGCTTCGTCCTTACATTGGAGTGTTTGTTGTGGTCTACTTCGATGACATACTTGTTTTTAGCAAATCCATGAAAGATCATCTAAATCGTGTTAGGGTTGTTTTGCAAACTCTTCGCAAGGAACATCTCTACGCCAACATGAAAAAGTGCACGTTTGGTGTTGACAAACTTGTTTTCTTGGCTTTCGTTGTTTCCTCAAAGGGTGTCCGTGTTGATGAATCTAAAATTTAAGCAATTAAAACTTGGCCCCAACCCACTAATTTGCAACAAGTACGTAGCTTTCTTGGCCTTGCGGGTTTCTATCATCACTTTGTGAAAGATTTTAGCACTATCGCCGCACCTTTGCACGCCTTGAGTATGAAAAATGCTCCTTTTGTTTGGGGAGCTTTGCAATCTATTGTTTTTGATGAGCTCATATCTTTTCTTACTTATGCTCCGATTCTTGCTTTACCCAAGTTTGACAAAACTTTTGAGGTTCATTGCGATGCAAGCGGTAATGGCATTGGTGGAGTTTTGATGCAAGAAAAGTGAGCTATTGCCTATTTTAGTGAAAAACTCTCCGGCGCTCAACTTAACTATCCCATCTATGACAAAGAATTGTATGCTTTAGTACGTGTGCTACATGTTTGGGAACATTATCTTAGACCGCATGAGTTTGTCATGCATACCGATTATGAAACACTTAAGTACCTAAAAGGTCAAACCAAGTTGAATAAATGGCATGCTAAATGGAGTGAATTT
Organism: Triticum dicoccoides; assembly: GCF_002162155.2. Taxonomy (NCBI): domain Eukaryota; kingdom Viridiplantae; phylum Streptophyta; class Magnoliopsida; order Poales; family Poaceae; genus Triticum; species Triticum dicoccoides. Next base: position 228,934,129 of record NC_041389.1, on the reverse strand, counting down.
ATTGAATCTTTCCCCTATGTGATCAAGTACATTAAGTGAAAAGATAACATAGTGGCGGATGCCCTTTACCGCATATGCACGCTTGTCACTCAACTTGAATTGACAGTTATTGGCTTTGAGCACATAATAGACATGTATGCGAATGATCCTACCTTTGCTACTCCTTATTTTAAGTGTTTGACGCATACATATTGGGAACGATATTACATCAAGGATGATTATCTTATGAGATCTAACAAACTTTGTATTATCGAGTCTTCTCTTTGTTTGCTCCTTTTGCAAGAAGCTCATGGAGGCGGACTCATGGGACACTTCAGACGCGATAAAACATTCGCCACGCTCTCCAAGAACTATTTTTGGCCCAAGATGTTCCACGACGTCTCACGCTTCACCAACCGATGCTCTACATGTCACAAAGCTAAGTCTAAAGCTCAATCCCATGGTATTTACATGCCTCTTCCTATTCCTTATCAACCTTGGGAAGACATTAGCATGGACTTTGTACTTGGCTTGCCTAGGACTTAAAATGGACAGGATTCCCTATTTGTTCTTGTGGACCGATTCTCTAAAATGGCTCATTCTATACCATGCAACAAGATAGAACGATGCTTCACAAATTGCCAATATCTTTTGTAGGGAAATCTTGCGTCTACATGGAGTGCCCAAGACGATCGTCTCGGACCGCGATGTTAAGTTCTTGAGTTACTTTTGGAAAACTCTATGCGCCAAGCTCGGAAATCAAGCTCTTGTTCTCTTCGGCATACCATCCCCAAACCGATGTCCAAACGGAGGTGACGAACCATACACTCTCCACTCTGCTTCGCGTGTTGATCAAGAGGAACATCAAGGAGTGGGAGGAGTGCCTACCCATCACCGAGTACGCCTACAACCGCGCAAGACATTTGACAACTGCCAAGTCCCCTTTCGAGGTCGTCTATGGCTTCAACCCATTGTCCCCATTGGACATGCTACCTCTTCCACTACAAGGCACACCATCAAGAGCCAAGTTCAACGACTCGCGACCAAGCTCAACATCAATAAGCAACCCATGATATTGAACATTGGAGATCTCGTATGGCTACACCTTCGCAAGGACCGTTTCCCCAAAGAATGCAAGTCCAAACTTCTACCACGAGCCGATGGACCCTTCAAGGTGCTAGCACGCTACAACAACAACGCTTACAAGATCGACCTCCCGAGCGACAAGTACAACTTGAGCGACATCTTCAACGTCAAAGACCTCTCGCCATACCATGGTGATGAAGATTTTGATCCGAGGTCGGATCTTTCCCAAGGGGAGGGAGATGATTCGGAACATCCCACGATCATCCCCATGGACGCATCTACATCTCCTACAACCACTTGGAACAATGACAAGAGCACGTGCAAGAGCTCTCGAAACCAAGGTGACATCACTCCTCTCACAACTCCCTTTCAAATCACACGAGACATGGCTACTACCTCAGATGGAGATGATTTGCATACTCAGGTACCAAGGAGTTAGCTATGGAGAAGCTAGGAAGCAAGGAGAATAGGAAGCGGGAGACACGCATGAAGACCGAGAGGAAAGCCGCCAAGTCCCAGGCTGTCCGGACGATCTGGACTAGGGCCCGGATGATCCGGACCCCGGTCCGGACGATCCGGCTAACTCGCCCCATGACTCCCGAAGCTGGACCCCGAAGCCGGATCATCCGGATGAGCACCCGGATCATCCGGACACACCCGGATCATCCGAACCCCCTTCCGGACATCCGGACCTACGTCGCCACCGCCTGCATCATCAACTCATCCGGACCACCACCCGGATCATCTAGACAGGGCTCGGATCATCCTGCTCCCCACCCGGATCATCCGGACCCCGCCTGCGTGCGCGTGTTGGGCTGAGGCCCATGTACCCCCTTCGCCCCCTTAACCTATATATAAGACTCCTCCACCTCCCTTCTAGACTTAGCATTATGATAGATCATATTTTGAGATAGAGCCTTGCTCATCCATCCGGATCTACTCCACCGCAAGGGACGGACACCTCTTCGGAGAAGATCCTCGTTGGATTCAAGACCTCCTCTCGGAGAAGACCCTCTTCAAGACATTCTTACGGAGAAGAACCAGTTACCCTATGTATCATCCTTTGTTGGATTCGGATCTGGTATCACTTTGTGTCTCGATGATCTAGCGCATGTGTGACTTTATTCTTGTTGGTTGAGTGTTCTCTCATGTTTTTCCCTCGTTCCGCTTCTCGTCTTCTTCGTGTTCTTGGTAGGATTCCCCTCCAAACGTGAAAGATCGGCCTCTAGGGTTCTACCCTACATCACTTTCACTTCGCCCCAATTTGCACCCAGACTATAAATAGACCTCCTCCTCGTCCTAATTAGGGTTAGCAAAGGATTAGCTCATATTTGTGTGAGAGCTTTGCTCATCCACTTGGTCACTTCTCCATTGGAGTTCACGACCTCTTCGGAGAAGATCCCCCAAGCGGATTTAAGACCCCTTTACAGGAAGACCCCCCCCAAGACCTCCTCACGGAGAAGAACTACTGCCACTTATATCGTCCTTTGTTGGATTCGGATCGTGTATCTCTTTGTGTTTCGAGGATCTAGCATATGTGTAACCATACCTTGTTCGTTGAGTGATTTCCCTTGTATTTTCCCTCGTGCCCCCCTTGTGTTCTTCGTTTTCTTCGTAGGATCCCCTCCAAATTGTGAATGATCGGGCATCTAGGGTTCTACCCTACATCACTTCCCTTCCTATGTTGAAGACCAAGTATGTTCGGGCTCCCGAATCCGTCGTGCCGGATACCCTTCCTTCGGAAGGGACTTCATGACATCCAGACTCTGGCTCGGATATAGGATTACGGGAGCCCTTGGATCTCCTCGGACCCGAACCAGTCATCTCAGAGAATCTTCAAGCTCCAAATACAGGTGTGGGACCGGATTCAAATTTCAAACCGCCCACCCACCAAAATCAATATTCTCCAAGCAACTAAGGCCCCCCAGATATATATGACCTGATCTATGTGCGGCATCAACCTCAGGAAATGTCCACCACTTTTGGGCCACATTCCTGCTTGTTAAAAACAAGATCAAAGACTGCCCAGACAACGATGTAGTTTCAGTCTTTCATCGTAATTGCACCGACGAGGGAATATTGAATGCCCTCGACCGTCGTCACATACAGAGCTTCACTGAACAATCACAGGTAGTGCAAAAGTACTATGCAATGGAAAGCACATGGAGGGCCCAGAATACTCAACTAGAGCCCGCCGCCTTTAAGCAGTGTGCGGCCCGGACTAAACGGATGCATCCTGGCGGGACACCTAACCACCAGTTGATGGGAAAGAAAAATAAACCCTTCATGGGACATAGGTCCGTTCTTGACAAACTCCTTGACAAGCCCTGTCCGATACATGCCACTCCGCGCACAGACCCAACTTATAGCCTTCGAGCATGTTGGGTACACCGACAAGTAGCAAAGAGTGGAGAGGCCATCCTCACCACCACTCCATAGAAATACTCTACGAAGAGGGACGAATTTAACATCCTCACAGTCTTTGAGACCTTTTCCTCAAATAACCGGCACAAAAGGGCACTCCTCGACCTTGCCGATGTCCACCAAGTTACCGCACTGAGCCCATGGAACGGCACGACAATAACCTTTATAATCGAAGATGAACCAAAGGCTCGGTCAGTCCGAGCACCCGCTGCCCTAGTACTAAACCCCATTGAGGACGGTTTTCGGCTTACCAAAGTGCTCATGGCCAGCGGCAGTGGGCTTAACCTTATCTATGAAGACATGCTCGACAAAATGTAGATGGACAGATCACGCATCAAGCAAAGGAATACCACCTTTCGAGGCATTATCCCCAGTCGAGAAGCACGATGCTCTGGGAGAATTAAACTGGATGTGGTATTCGGCACGCCCGAAAACTACAGATCCGAAGAGCTGCTCTTTCAGGTAGTCCCCTTCAAAGTGGGTACCACACCATCCTTGGACGGGACGCCTTCTCACGCTTCCAAGCCAAACCCCATTATGGGTATATGAAGCTTAAAATGCCCGGACCCAACGAAATCATCACAATTTCGAGCGACCCGGACAAAGCACTTCGTGCCGAAAACAAAACCGCATACCTGGCCCTCGAGGCATTATCCTAAGCCCTAGCGGCGGAAGAATTAACCACTCTAGGGTCCACGGTGGATAGGGATGATGTGATCCTCAATAAGAGATCTAAATCCACCTCTTTTTAAGCCAGCTGAGGAAATAGTTAAATTCCAAGTGCACCCGACGTACCCTAACAAGACAGCACCTATCGGAGCACAACTGGATCCGGCGATAGACGCCGCTCTACGCACATTCTTATGAGAGAATTGGGATATTTTTGCGTGGCACCCTTCAGACATGCCCGACATCCCTCGCAGGCTGGCCGAACACAGTCTCAATTTAATCAAGGGATTCAAACCCGTTAAGCAGACGTTGTGGTGATTCTCCGAACCCAAGCGTCAAGCCATGGGAGAAGAGCTAGCCAAGCTGCTAGAGGTCGGGTTCACTAAGGAAATCAAACATCCGGATTGGTTAGCCAACTTGGTCATGGTACCAAAGAAGGACAAATCCTGGCGCCTATCATCGATTTCAAAGACCTCAACAAGGCTTGCCCTAAAGACCCTTTCCCATTGCCTCGCATCCACCAAATCATTGACGCAACTGCAGGACACAATTCTTTGTGTTTCCTCGATGCCTATTCCGGATACCATCAGATTAAGATGAAGGAATCAGACCAGGCCGCCACCGCGTTCATCACCCTTACGGTCCTTTCTTCTTCAACACTATGCCCTTCGGGATCAAAAACGTTGGGGCTACCTACCAGCATATGATTCAAACATGCTTGGAAAAACAAATCGGCAAAACAGTCGAAGCATATGTGGACGACGTGGTCATTAAGACAAAACGCGTCGAAACACTGGTGGATGATCTTCGCCTCACCTTCGACAACCACCAGACATACGACATACGGCTCAATCCGGAAAAATGTGTCTTCGGAGTCCCAGCCGGAAAATTGCTAGGGTTCATTGTTTCCTATAGAGGAATTGAAGAAAACCCAGCTAAGATCCGAGCTCTGTCACAATTGTCTACACCAACAGACCTAAAGCAAGTCCAAAAACTAGCATGGTGCGTCGCGGCCTTAATCCATTTTATCTCCAAATTGGGAGAAAAAGCATTACCACTCTACAAGCTACTACGACGCACTGACAACTTTGAATGGACGGACGCTGCCATAGTAGGATTGGAAGAAATCAAGGCCCTGCTCACAAGCAACCCAATCCTAGCTGCCTCAGGTGTTGGCGTGCCTATGTTATTATACATTTCGGCAACTAACCAAGTAGTTAGTGTTGTGCTCGTCGGTGAATGAGGGGAAGAGGGACATAAATTCCCCACCCAAAAGCCGGTTTATTATGTATCAGAGGTCCTCACACCTTGCAAATCCCGATACCCCCACTACCAAAAGATAGCCTATGTGGTCTTCATGGCGTCCCGAAAACTGCAACACTATTTTCAAGAGTTTTCAATCACAATGGCTGTCGGTGTCAAAACCGGCGGATCTCGGGTAGGGGGTCCCGATCTGTGCGTCTAGGCTGATGGTAACAGGAAGCAAGGGACACAATGTTTACCCAGGTTCGGGCCCTATTGATGGAGGTAAAACTCTACTTCCTGCTTGATTAATATTGAAGATATGAGTAGTACAAGAGTAGATCTACCACGAGATCGTAGAGGCTAAACCCTAAGAGCTAGCCTATGATGGTATGATTGTAATTGTGATCGGCCTTCTAAGGACCAACCTCTCCGGTTTATATAGACATCGGAGGGGGCTAGGGTTTACATGGAGTCGGTTACAAGGAAGGAAACACAATATCCGGATCGCCAAGCTTGTCTTCCATGCAAAGGAGAATCCCATCCGGACACGGGCCAAAGTCTTGAGTCTTGTATATTCATGCTTCAATAGTCCAGACGATGTATATAGTCTGGCTGTCCGGATACCCCCTAATCCAGGACTCCCTCAGTAGCCCCTGAACCAGGCTTCAATGACGATGAGTCCGGCGCGCAGTCTTGTCTTCGGCATTGCAAGGCGGGTTCCTTCTCCGAATACTCCAATGTACCTACTACGATGAATAGTGTCCGGTTTCTCATCAATGTCGCACTCCTCGGCTTCAGTGCCTCAATAATGACCATCTCCACGTGTCAAGCGAATGCGAGGAGACGAGGCATTTTTGCATTTGCCACCCGTGATCCTTCCAGTGGGCCGTCTATTTAAAGAGACGGGAATTCTCAGATCCAAACCTCACTCTCCCCCCTTGAGCAAGCATCCCACAGAGCGCTCCGGAAAAAACCATTCCAACATGGCCGGTCGTCGCAGCTCTTCCGCTCGCTCTCCTCGCTCCCAGTCGGAGGATTGGGAAGAGTGCTCAGTTCCTCATAGCCGTTTGATAAAATTACAAACCCAAGGGTTTCTTCCACTGGCGGTTATGGTCCCCGTTCTAGCCTGAATAGCCACTTATAACGGAGGGGAACAAGCGGAGAAATCTCCTAATCCATCTCAACAGGAGCGAATATGCCTCATCCCGCATATGCTAAGGGGCGTCGGGTTTCCAATCCACCCGTTTCTTCGTGGGATCCTGGAGTTCTACGGTCTCTAGTCGCACAACCTTACCCCTGCCTCCGTACTACACATAGCAGGGTACGTTGCCCTTTGCGAGCTATTTTTAGGCTGCGAACCTCACTTCGGGTTATGGAAGAAGCTGTTCTGCCTTGTCCCCCGCACCCAGGGAGAATCCCTATGTCAAGTGGGCGGGGCCGAAGTATGGCTTATTGCCGAGACCGGATACCTATCCGGCACTCCCAAGAAGGCACCAGAGAACTGGCCTTCAGAGTGGTTTTACATTGATGACGTTCCCCTTCCGGATCCAGTCCGGATAGGTCTCCCCAAGTTCAGTAACGCCCGACTAAGGGCACGTCTAAGCTGGCCACTCCAGGGCCCCCAAGAGGAGGATACCAAGGAAATACATTTCCTGATGAGCGGGATAAAGTTACTGGCCAAATCCGGACTGACGGTAGTCGAGGTCATGGCAATATGCATAATGTGGGGAGTGCAACCGCTTCAATATAGGGGGAAGCCCATGTGGCACTTCAACGGGGAAGACGACGCCACCTGTTGCGGCCGTAAGGGTCCGGACTCCGCCACTGCTTTGGCAGGGATATTGTACGATTTATACAAAGGGGAAGAGGAAGAATTCCTTCACATTAAACCGCGGGACGGGTTCTCCACGTACAACCCCCAGAGTGGGTAAGTTGTCATTCCTTTCCCTGCTTCACTTACTTTAGCATTCTCTGCTAAGATTACCCGCATTGATGTTTCCAAGTAGGAACTGAGGAGGGCCGTAGAAGGAATCTTCAGCCCCTCCCCACAGCCAGAGGACCCCGGAAGGGCCCTAGATCCAGGACTCGAAGAAGATCCGGATATTATTGTGGAGCTTGTCAATGGGGTATTTTATCAAGCGAGCTGTGATGGTGCCTCAGTGGCCATTATTGCCGACTATCCCGGACTGCTACCTATGTCACGTGTAAGCCAAACTAAAAAAACCCTATCCTCCGAAGAGGACTCCCTTCAGATGTCATGCCTAAACCCTTGAAGTGTTGTGTTTCTTGCAGAGACGACAGCCGGAGCGCGGCGCCGAGCCCCTAGGGACTTGTTGACCACGGGCGCCCGGATCGGGCAGGCTCAAGAGGAAGGCGGTAAGTGTCGACATGCCGCTGCAAAGGTAAGGTAAAAACCTGTCCTGTGATTATGGTATTTAAAGTATAACAGCGCCCTTTGTGTCCTGGCAGGAAGAGGAGTAGCCGGACTATATCCGGGGATCCCGCCGGTCATGCCTCCACCAGCCGGATTCCAGAACCGGCTTCGAGAGCGGAGGCGAACACGGGGCCTATGCCGCATAGTTCTCCGACAAAGGACGCGGATATGCTCTCGGCCACGAACTCCGAAGTAGAGAGCGCCATGAATCACCGGCACCGACGGGCCGTGCTTCGGAACAACATATTTTCCGAAGAGGCATTTAATGCCTTCAATTCGGGAGACACATACATCCGAGCTGCTCAAGGCGGGCTTGCCCGAGCGATGAACCAGTATACCAAAGATATATGGGTAAGAAATTTTGATAAGCATGTATAGCAGTAGCCCCTGAGACTTGAAATGGTTGGAACAACTGTTTGAAGGATCAATTTATGCACAGGTCCTTGTAGATAAGAATGAACAATTGGCTCGGGAGCTAGAGGAGTGCAAGGCCCAGCTGAGGGACACTGTTGCCAAGTTAGAGGAATCCCAGAAGGCCTCCTTTGGTAACATTTGTCTCAATTGTATGAAGATGCACCAGTTAGTAGATGGTTGGTATAGTAAGTCTAACAGAGGATTTTGCAGACAATCCAGAGGTGAATCCGGAGGGCGTAAGGGATGATGACTCGCATCTCAAAAGGCAGCTAAAGGCTGGCGAGCGCATTCTTACGCAAGTTTGGCAGGAGAAGAACAATCTTCAAGATGCCAATGTCCGGCTGGACATAGAATTAAAAGACTTCCGCGCCCAGCTGGCGGACTCCGTGAAGGAGAACAAAAGGCTTTGACGCGGTATTTATGCTGAGTGCCTAGACGAATTGTATGATAGTTCGGCGAGGAAGTATATTGAAAGAATTTTGCTTGCAGGAATGTTAGCGGGTCGCCCAGAGGAGGAGATGCCCTCATCTGCAAGTGATTTACTGCAAGACCTCTCGCAATTGCACGAGCGAGCTTGACAAGTGATGCAGGGTGTTGCTCAGGCCTTGTGGCCATCAAGCTTACTGCCGAATGGCATGGGGGAGCTTATGGATATGCTTCAAGGAGCACGGCCGCGCTTCCAATTGTGGAAGATGTCAGCTTGCTGGTAAGGTGCAAGAGAAGCCTAGGCTATGGTGAAGACGTGCTACACCAAACTGGACCCGAACCATATGGCCGAAGTAGGACCGGCGGGGCCCGTTGGGCAAGAAATTCCCATGAGTCTGGTATATGACCAGGTAGCGTTAGCCGCCAAGTATTATCAACAGGATTGTAAGCTAGATAGCCTGTTGGATGGTATAGAGGAGGAATATAGTCAGTCCAAGTGACTGTGTAATTTAATGGACGTAATTAGTCCCTAGCCGGATTAAAATCATTTGTCATGGCGGACCTTTTCGGTTCAGCCCCCGGATCCTACAGTCCGGGGTGTGTCTGAATACCCACTCAGTTATACAAAACCAGGGTATGCGTGGAAACCAGGCGTAGGGGTCATAAGTGCTTGAACAGACAAGTACCCAACTAGTTATGTTGTATTACATGGATAGTAAGAAACATCTTCCAGGGAGAATAGTTCCGTTAGGGGTTCCTTTCCCTGGGTATGTTGTATTACAATGCGCATGTCCGGACTGCGAACGATGGCGCAGGATACAAGACTTATGGGGATTTATGTTGTAATAAACGAATACATCTTTTGTTCACCGACCGAATATTCTCTTAAGGAAGCTAGCTTTCGGCTTCACCCAGTCTGAGGTACACATCCGGCTGAACCGGCAGTAACAATCGCAGAGGTGCTCCCCTTATGCCCTAGCCGAATTAACGGGAACGTAGGGCATAAACACAAGAGCCAGGCAACCCAGCTTGGCCACATCTTAGGTCATATCGATGCATATAATGGTGAAGAAAAGGCACATATGAAAAAAGAAACTCATATGTGATGGGCAAAAAGCCATTTGAGTAATTATTTTCAGCTTCCGTATAGGAAGCCCCCATGTATTGCTTACACACATAGTGTGGCCGGAGTAATCCGGGAGTCCGCACTGTATTAAATACTTTGTGTGGAGAGAAAAGAGGTCGAGAAAGGAAAAGGGGGTGTAGCATAAGTAAAAGGGAGGGAGTAAGGAGACGAACACTGAGTTCGGCGTTAGGCGTAGAATCTCCGGAGTCTGGCCGCGTTCCATGGGTTTGGCTCAAGTCTGTTATCGAATGCATTACATAAGCGGTATGCTCCTCCAGTGAGAACTTTGTCAATGACGAAGGGACCTTCCCACTTGGGTTTGAGCTTGTCCTTCTTCTTCTCCGGTAGGTGTAGAACGAGCTCGCCAATATTGTAAGTTTTGGCCCGCACTTCTCTACTTTGATAACGTCGAGCCTGCTGCTGATAGAATGCGGAGCGGGCTTTTGCGATGTCACGCTCCTCCTCCAGGGCATCCAAGTTGTCCCACCGATCTAACTCGGCTTCCTTCTCTTCGTACATGCGTACGCGCGGCGAATCATGTATTATGTCGCAGGGTAGTACTGCTTCCGCGCCGTATACCATAAAAAATGGTGTATATCCGGTGGTGTGATTCGGCGTGGTCCGCATCCCCCGGAGTACGGAGTCGAGCTCTTCGACCCAGTGCGTATCCGACTCTGTCAAGGATCGCACTAGTCTGGGTTTGATGCCAGTCATGATGAGACCATTTGCCCGCACTACCTGACCGTTTTTTTGGGGATGGTAGACGGAAGCGTAATCGAGCTTAATGCCCATTTTTCCGCACCAAGTTTTCACTTCATCGGCTGTGAAATTTGAGCCATTATCGGTGATGATGCTATGGGGGACACCGTATCAGTGTGACCCCGGATATGAAGTCTATTACTGGTCCGGATTCGGCCGTTTTGACTGGTTTGGGTTCTATCCATTTGGTGAACTTGTCCACCATGACCAATAAGTATTTTTTCCTATGGCTTCCCCCTTTAAGAGGTCCAACCATATCCAGCCCCCAGACCGTGAAGGGCCAAGTTATGGGGATTGTTTGGAGAGCGGTAGGAGGCATGTGAGTCTGATTGGCAAAGAGCTGGCAACCGACGCAATGTTGGACAAGGTCCTGTGCGTCTGCTCAGGCCGTCGGCCAATAGAAGCCTGTACGGAAGGCCTTGATGACTAGTGCTCGAGCCACGGCGTGGTGCCCGCCTAGTCCGGCATGGATTTCAGCCAAGAGCAGCCGCCCTTCCTCTTCGGAGATGCATCTTTGGAGCACTCTGGTAGCACTTTTCTTATAGAGTTCCCCTTCGTGGACTTTGTAAGCTTTAGAACACCGGACGATGCAGCATGCTTCATTTTGGTCTTCGGGGAGCTCCTGCCTATTTAGGTAGGCCAAGAAAGGCTCAGTCCACGGGGCGATTACGGCCATGATTTCATGGGCCGAAGATGTTATTTCGGTGGCAGAGCTTCCGATTATGTCTGATGGTTCGGAATCTGGGGGTGTGTTTGGATCCTTGCTAGTATTGCCGGATTCCCCTTCCCATACTACAGATGGCTTGAACAACCTTTCCAGGAATATGTTAGGTGGGACAGGGTCGCGTTTAGCACCGATGCGGGCGAGGACGTCTGCGGCTTGATTGTTTTCTCGAGTCACATGGTGGAATTCGAGCCCCTCGAACCGAGCTGACATTTTGAGGAAGGCATTATGGTAGGCCGCCCTTTTAGGATCCTTGGCATCAAAGTCTCCGTTTATCTGTGATATTGCGAGGTTCAAATCCCCGCGCACTTCTAGGCGTTGGATGCTCATAGAGACTGCCATCCGAAGACCGTGCAACAGAGCCTCATATTCGGCTGCATTGTTGGAGTCTGTGTATAATATTTGGAGGACGTACTGGACCGTGTCTCCGGTGGGAGACATCAGGACTACACTTGGTCCCAATCCGGCCAGCATTTTAGAGCCGTCGAAGTGCATGATCCAGTTGGAGTACGCGCCGTACTCTATAGGGAGTTCGGCTTCTGTCCATTCGGTGACAAAGTCAGCCTATACTTGCGGCTTGATGGCCCGCCGTGGTTTGTATATTATGTCGAACGGAAGGAGCTCGATAGCCCATTTAGCAATCAGGCCCGTAGCGTCGCGGTTATTTATTATGTCATTGAGTGGTACTTCGGAGGCCACCGTAATCGAACACTCTTGAAAGTAGTGTCGCAGCTTCCGGGATGCCATGAAGACCGCGTATGCTATTTTTTGATAGTGTGGGTATTGGGATTTGCATGGGGTAAGGACCGTGGATACGTAATAAACCAGCTTCTGGAGCGGGAATTTGTATCTGTCAACCTCTCGTTCTACGACGAGCAATGCGCTTACAACTTGATGTGTTGCAGCTATGTATAGCAGCATAGGTTCGCTGATATTTGGCGCTATTAGGACTGGATTACTGGCCAATAAGGTCCTTATTTCGTCCAGTCCGGACGCGGCTGCATCCGTCCACACGAAGTGTTCGGTGCGCCGAAGGAGGCGATAAAGAGGTAATGCCTTTTCTCCTAACCTGGAGATAAATCGGCTCAAAGCGGCCACGCATCCAGCTAGTTTCTTAATGTGCTTGAGGTCTGTTGGTATATCCAACTGCGATAGAGCTCGGATTTTTTCCGGATTCGCTTCAATTCCTCTATTGGAAACAATGAAGCCCCACAGTTTCCCTGAGGGGACGCTGAAAATGCATTTTTCCGGATTCAACTTGATGTCGTATGTCCGGAGGTTATCGAATGTAAGCCTCAAGTGATCTATTAGGGTTTCGACGTGTCTTGTTTTTATAACCACGTCGTCTACGTATGCCTCCACTTTTTTGCCGATTTGTTTTTCCAAGCATGTTTGAATCATGCGTTGATAGGTTGCACCGGCATTCTTAAGCCCGAAAGGCATAGTGTTGAAGCAAAAGGGGCCATATGGCGTTATGAAAGCTGTTGCAGCTTGGTCAGACTCTGCCATCTTTATTTCATGGTATCCAGAGTATGCGTCAAGAAAACACAGCGAGTCATGTCCAGTCGTGTCCAGGGAAAGGAACCCCTAACGGAACCCCTAATGCGCATGTCCGGACTGCGAACGATGGCGCAGGATACAAGACTTATGGGGATTTATGTTGTAATAAACGAAAACATCTTTTGTTCACCGACCGAATATTCTCTTAAGGAAGCTAGCTTTCGGCTTCACCCAGTCTGAGGTACACATCCGGCTGAACCGGCAGTAACAATCGCAGAGGTGCTCCCCTTATGCCCTAGCCGAATTAAGGGAACGTAGGGCATAAACACAAGAGCCAGGCAACCCAGCTTGGCCACATCTTAAGTCATATCGATACATATAATGGTGAAGAAAAGGCACATATGAAAAAAGAAACTCATATGTGATGGGCAAAAAGCCATTTGAGTAATTATTTTCAGCTTCCGTATAGGAAGCCCCCATGTATTGCTTACACACATAGTGCGGCCGGAGTAATCCGGGAGTCCGCACTGTATTAAATACTTTGTGTGGAGAGAAAAGAGGTCGAGAAAGGAAAAGGGGGTGTAGCATAAGTAAAAGGGAGGGAGTAAGGAGACGAACACTGAGTTCGGCGTTAGGCGTAGAATCTCCGGAGTCTGGCCGCGTTCCATGGGTTCGGCTCGAGTCTGTTATCGGATGCATTACATAAGCGGTACGCTCTTCCGGTGAGAACTTTGTCAATGACGAAGGGACCTTCCCACTTGGGTTTGAGCTTGTCCTTCTTCTTCTCCGGTAGGCGTAGAATGAGCTCGCCAATATTGTAAGTTTTGGCCCGCACTCCTCTACTTTGATAACGTCGAGCCTGCTGCTGATAGAATGCGGAGCGGGCTTTTGCGACGTCACGCTCCTCCTCCAGGGCATCCAAGTTGTCCCACCGATCTAACTCGGCTTCCTTCTCTTCATACATGCGTACGCGTGGCGAATCATGTATTATGTCGCAGGGTAGTACTGCTTCCGCGCCGTATACCATAAAAAAATGGTGTATATCCGGTGGTGTGATTCGGCGTGGTCCGCATCCCCCGGAGTACGGAGTCGAGCTCTTCGACCCAGTGCGTATCCGACTCTGTCAAGGATCGCACTAGTCTGGGTTTGATGCCAGTCATGATGAGACCATTTGCCCGCACTACCTGGCCGTTTTTTTGGGGATGGTAGACGGAAGCGTAATCGAGCTTAATGCCCATTTTTCCGCACCAAGTTTTCACTTCATCGGCTGTGAAATTTGAGCCATTATCGGTGATGATGCTATGGGGGACACCGTATCAGTGTGACCCCGGATATGAAGTCTATTACTGGTCCGGATTCGGCCATTTTGACTGGTTTGGGTTCTATCCATTTGGTGAACTTGTCCACCATGACCAATAAGTATTTTTCCTATGGCTTCCCCCTTTAAGAGGTCCGACCATATCCAGCCCCCAGACCGTGAAGGGCCAAGTTATGGGGATTGTTTGGAGAGCGGTAGGAGGCATGTGACTCTGATTGGCAAAGAGCTGGCAACCGACGCAATGTTGGACAAGGTCCTGTGCGTCTGCTCGGGCCATCGGCCAATAGAAGCCTATACGGAAGGCCTTGATGACTAGTGCTCGAGCCGCGGCGTGGTGCCCGCCTAGTCCGGCATGGATTTCAGCGAAGAGCAGCCGCCCTTCCTCTTCGGAGATGCATCTTTGGAGCACTCTGGTAGCACTTTTCTTATAGAGTTCCCCTTCGTGGACTTTGTAAGATTTAGAACACCGGACGATGCAGCATGCTTCATTTTGGTCTTCGGGGAGCTCCTGCCTATTTAGGTAGGCCAAGAAAGGCTCAGTCCACGGGGCGATTACGGCCATGATTTCATGGGCCGAAGATGTTATTTCGGTGGCAGAGCTTCCGATTATGTCTGATGGTTCGGAATCTGGGGGTGTGTTCGGATCCTTGCTAGTATTGCCGGATTCCCCTTCCCATACTACAGATGGCTTGAACAACCTTTCCAGGAATATGTTAGGTGGGACAGGGTCGCGTTTAGCACCGATGCGGGCGAGGACGTCTGCCGCTTGATTGTTTTCTCGAGTCACATGGTGGAATTCGAGCCCCTCGAACCGAGCTGACATTTTGAGGACGGCATTATGGTAGGCCGCCCTTTTAGGATCCTTGGCATCAAAGTCTCCGTTTATCTGTGATATTGCGAGGTTCAAATCCCCACGCACTTCCAGGCGTTGGATGCTCATAGAGACTGCCATCCGAAGACCGTGCAACAGAGCCTCATATTCGGCTGCATTGTTGGAGTCTATGTATAATATTTGGAGGACGTACTGGACCGTGTCTCCGGTGGGAGACATCAGGACTACACCTGGTCCCAATCCGGCCAGCATTTTAGAGTCGTCGAAGTGCATGATCCAGTTGGAGTACGCGCCGTACTCTTTAGGGAGTTCGGCTTCTGTCCATTCGGCGACAAAGTCAGCCTGTACTTGCGGCTTGATGGCCCGCCGTGGTTTGTATATTATGTCGAACGGAAGGAGCTCGATAGCCCATTTAGCAATCCGGCCCGTAGCGTCGTGGTTATTTATTATGTCATTGAGTGGTACTTCGGAGGCCACCGTAATCGAACACTCTTGAAAGTAGTGTCGCAGCTTCCGGGATGCCATGAAGACCGCATATGCTATTTTTTGATAGTGTGGGTATCGGGATTTGCATGGGGTGAGGACCGTGGATACGTAATAAACCAGCTTCTGGAGCGGGAATTTGTATCTGTCAACCTCTCGTTCTACGACGAGCAATGCGCTTACAACTTGATGTGTTGCAGCTATGTATAGCAGCATAGGTTCGCTGATATTTGGCGCTATTAGGACTGGATTACTGGCCAATAAGGTCCTTATTGCGTCCAGTCCGGACGCGGCTGCATCCGTCCACACGAAGTGTTCGGTGCGCCGAAGGAGGCGATAAAGAGGTAATGCCTTTTCTCCTAACCTGGAGATAAATCGGCTCAAAGCGGCCACGCATCCAGCTAGTTTCTTAATGTGCTTGAGGTCTGTTGGTATATCCAACTGCGATAGAGCTCAGATTTTTTCCGGATTCGCTTCAATTCCTCTATTGGAAACAATGAAGCCCCACAGTTTCCCTGAGGGGACGCTGAAAATGCATTTTTCCGGATTCAACTTGATGTCGTATGTCCGGAGGTTATCGAATGTAAGCCTCAAGTGATCTATTAGGGTTTCGACGTGTCTTGTTTTTATAACCACGTCGTCTACATATGCCTCCACTTTTTTGCCGATTTGTTTTTCCAAGCATGTTTGAATCATGCGTTGATAGGTTGCACCGGCATTCTTAAGCCCGGAAGGCATAGTGTTGAAGCAAAAGGGGCCATATGGCGTTATGAAAGCTGTTGTAGCTTGGTCAGACTCTGCCATCTTTATTTCATGGTATCCAGAGTATGCGTCGAGAAAACACAGCGAGTCGTGTCCAGCTGTGACATCGATTATTTGATCGATGCGAGGGAGGGAAAGGGATCCTTGGGGCAAGCCTTGTTGAGGTCTTTGAAGTCGACGCATAGGCGCCAGGATTTTTCCTTCTTTGGTACCATTACCAAGTTTGCTAGCCAGTCCGGATGTTTAATATCTCTGATGAATCCGGCCTCAAGTAGCTTGGCTAGCTCTTCCCCCATTGCTTGTCGTTTGGGCTCTGAAAATCGCCTTAGGGTTTGTTTGACAGGTTTGTATCCTTTTAGTATGTTAAGGCTGTGTTCGGCCAATCCACGCAGGATGCCCGGCATGTCCGATGGGTGCCAGGCAAAGATGTCCCAATTCTCGCGTAAAAAGTCTCGTAGTGCGGTGTCCATTGCGGGGCTCAACTGTGTCCCAATGGAAGCTGTCTTCGTGCGGTCCGTTGGATGGACTTGGAATTTGACTATCTCGTCTGCGGGTTTAAATGAGGTGGACTTGGATCGCTTGTCGAGTATCACGTCGTCCCTGTTCACGGTGGCCCGTAGCTTCGTTAATTCTTCGGCTGCTAGGGCTTCGGATAATGCTTCCAGGGCTAGTGCTGCGGTTTTGTTTTCGGCGCGAAGTGCGACGTCCGGATCACTGGCGAGAGTGATGATTCCATTGGGCCCGAGCATTTTAAGCTTCATGTACCCATAATGGGGTATGGCTTGGAAGCTCATAAACGCGTCCCGCCCTACAAGGGCGTGGTATCCGCTGCTGAAAGGAGCCACTTGGAATGTGATTTCTTCGGACCTGTAGTTCTCCGGGGTGCCGAATACCACATCGTGTGTAATTTTTCCCGCACACCGTGCCTCCCGACTAGGGATAATTCCCCTGAAGGTTGTGCCACTTTGTTCAATGCGGCTTTTATCAGTTTCCATTTTGTTGAGCGTTTCTTCATAGATCAAGTTTAATCCGCTTCCGCCGTCCATGAGTACTTTAGTGAGCCAAAAGACGTCCACGATTGGGCTAAGGACCAGAGCGGCCGGTGCCCGGACACTCTGGAATCGAGGTTCATCACTGGCATTGAAAGTTATAGCAGTGTCTTTCCAAGGGTTTATCTTTGCCACTTGGCAAATTTCAGCGGAGCTTCGATGAGCTGGCTTGCGCCTATTGTTTGAGGCGAAAGTCTCGAAGACTGTTAATACCGTATTGTGTTTGTTGGCGGGATGTTGTTCTGCTTTATGGCTTGCAACCTGCCGGAGTATCCAACATGCTCTAAGGCTATGAGTTGGTGTTATGTCCGGAGTGATGTGGAGTTTACATGGTCCATTGAGCCATTCTTCCAATACTGTTCCCCGCCCCGGGGCGGACTTTGGTTTCTTGGGAATTGGATCGGCCGACTTACGAGAGTTCGCCCGTTTAGTTCGGACAAAGGTCTTAGTGAGAGCCGTACTGTCCAAAATTATGTTTGGGTTTTCCAGGCGAATTGTCACGTCAGATGTCCTCGTGAAAGGACTTAGTTGTGGAGCGATCGCAACTAGGAAGCTTGAAGGGGTTTAATCGGGACAAGGGACACGAGAGGTTTTTATACTACTTCGGCCCCTTACGGTGAAGGTAAGGCCTACGTCTAGTTGTGTTGGTATTGATGTTTCGATGACCAGGGAGCGAGATACGCTATGCCCGGTTCTCGATGAGTTGTTTCTTGCTCTAAGCCGCCAGCTGGTCGTCCCCTTATATACACGGGTTGACGTCCTCTAGCTTACAAAGACCCGGCCGGCTTATAAACAGTGTTCGGCTCGGTGACTAGTTAAATCTACCTTATGATACAAGTCAACCATTATGGCGGTTTACTACAATGGGCCTTAAGTCGCCTGTGGGCCTTAAGCCCTTTATTGAACTGCCATCTTCATGCATGGTCTTGGGCTTCTTTCTGGTGAGTCTTCTTTGCGTAACCCGGCCCCTCCTAGCGGCTTACACAAATAGTTATATCCCCAACATTAGGCCCCAGATTGATTTGAACCTGTTCATGTCAATCTTAAAATACCTTAAGAAATAAATCTTTAGTCCTTTGACTGTGCAAAAGGTTTTCTTTAAACCGCCATGACGTCATCTTTTGGATCCGTGTTAACCCGCCGTGACGTCATCCTTTCTTAAATTCTTTTTCTATTCCACCATATCCTCCAACGGATCTCTGCCTTTATTGACTGTTCCGAAAACCAAGGCGTCGGGGCCGCTGGATAATAACTTTCATCTCCTTGTTTCCCGCGCCGTCTCAGTTATCCCTTCCTTATAAATAGCCGCGACCTAGGTATTCCCATTCTCCTCCTTCCAGTCATCTTCTTCCTCTCGCTGCTTCTCTGTCGCCCCAGCTCTGCCGCCGCCACCGTTGCAGATCTCGTCTTCACCAACTCTGGCCGCTGCATCAACCTGGTCTGACCAGAGAAATGCGACGACCCTCTGCTGCAACCCTGCATCCGTAAGTCTCCTCTTTCTTGCTTCTTAGATCCACATTAGGACCTTCGAGTTCTTTGTGTTCTTCGCTATTTAGTTGTTCCCTTTCATAGATTCCATCACTCCCGCTTTTCTTGATCTTAGAGATGGTAAAAACTGATGCGATAGATTTTCCGCACCTACTTTGAACGCAGATAGATCCCTTTCTGTTACATAGGGGCCCCATTCGAGCTCTTGAGCTTCCTCTGCGTCAGTCTTAGGTCTAGAAAATTTTCTTGGCAGAACAACTTTCTGATCTCAAATAACAGTAGCAGATTATGAAACCTGTTTGTATCACCCAGAAAATTACTTCGGTTGAATAACTATCCATGTAACCGGCTTATATAAATGATACTGTTCTGTGAGTCTGGCTTGCTTCTCTTAAGAAATTGGAACTGCTTTTGATACATTTGGCGGCTTAAATACTGTTGCATAGTTATCCTTATATCATTAGGCCCCTTATTAAGCCGCCTCCTTGAATAATTAAGATATTTTCTCCCGGGTAAAAATTGAACCGGAACCTCTTTTTTTGTCATAGGCCAACTGTTGTCATGGCACCTAAGGCAACCAAGGCCCCTGTGACCTGAAATTGGGTCCCATCCATAGTCACTAAGAGTAAACTGTCTGAATTTGTAAAGTCTGGCCATCTGCCAAAAAAGGAGGCCATGTCTTATCGTGCCCCTAACCTGTCTGAAAAGAGGCCTCAACCCAAAGAAGGGGAGGTAATAATTTTCACGGATCACATGAACCGGGGATTCGCCCCTCCCGGCTCAAAATTCTTCATGGAAGTTTTGAACTTCTTTGATCTTAGACCTCAAGACATTGACCCAACTCTGTGTCAAATATTTGCAATTTCCAAGTCTTCTGCAAGGTGTACTTGGGAGAGGAGCCAAGGCTGCTTTTGTTCAGAGAGCTTTTCTACTTGAACCGGCAGAATGAACGTGCCAACGGGCCTAGTCTTGAGCTTGGCGGCATCTCGATACAGCAGCGGAGAGATTGCCTTTTTCTTTATGCTGAACTGCCGAGTCATCCAAAAGATTGGAATCAAACATGGTTCTATTGTCAGGACACTTCACCGGCTGATGAAAGCCCTCTGCCCGGCTTCCGCGCCCTGTGCCTTGAGTCCAACCATCCACTGGCGGATAAACTGACTGCTGTTGAGCGTCTAACTCTCAATCCCACCATCAAGAAGATCAAAGCTCTTTTGGGAAATGGCTTAAATGGCATCGATCTGGTCCGAGTCTGGGTCACTTGGCGAGTACTTCCATTAAGCCGTCGTTCCGGCTTAATGTGTACTTACACAGGCGAAAAGGACGATCCACTCCGTCATAGTCCTGACGACTTACCAAATGATGTAGTGGATGCTACGACCCAGTCGCTGCTGAAGGAGGGCACTGTAACTAGTAATGCCTTCGGCTTACTTCCCTTCTGCAAGAAGAACCCGGCCCCTGCAGTGAGTTATCAATCTTAATAAATACTCCTTGCTATGTTATACCTTATTTGTACTCATAATTCCTTATCGTTTTCCACAGGCCAATGACAACTTCTGGAAGGTCAAATATGACCATGAGGCTATCAAACAAGCCAGGGCATCCAAGAAAACCGAAAGGAAAGCCGCCAAGACGGGAACCTCAAAGAAGAAGAAACCCAGCACCTCCGATTTATTCAAATTGGATGATACTTCTTCAGATGATGAAGAGGTAATCCCTTAACTTTCTTAACTCCCTTGTCGTTATTTTACTGACATTCTATCCTTTCAGGAGGATATAGGGAACAGTCAAGCAGTTGGCGAAGAGGTAACTATAATCTCCTCCGACTTAGAGCCTTTGCCAAAGCAAAAAATCCGAAGGGTGACCCGGAAAGTAAGATTTTCACATCCTCTAGCTTATCAAGATCCTCAATTTCTTTTGAAGCAACAACAGCTTGAAAATCGGAGGCAGACTCGGGCCAATCAAGACGCAGAACTCTCCTCCGGCTTACCCGATGTAACTAGGAAGCGTCGGACCGAGGTTATCTCCGATTCACGTTCTATTTTACCCTTGGCAGGTTTAATTCGCCAACCTCTCAATTCATCTGACTCCAATTATCAGGATACCTCTCCTTCCTCCGGCGAGTCTATGCAAACAAACATGCCGGCATTCAAAACAAGTCCCGAGTAATGTAACCTTATTTAATTTAGGCTTTACCTTACTTATGCTTTAGTATTCATCCTTCTACCTTTATAGACAGCATGCAAGTGAAGCCCAGCAAGAGGGCAAGGAAAAATAAGCCATCCCAAGACCCAATTGTTACTGAACCGGCGCTTGACATGTCTGCTCCTGACAGCTTCACCCATCAGTCGCCGCCTGAACCAGCTTCTGACATTCCGGTGCCAACCTCTGACCCGCCTGCCGAAGATACTATCAACAGCTCTGATAACCCGGAAGCTCCTAGCCCGGTCAACAGGACTGAGCCGGAAGTTGAATTTCTGAAAAGTCAATTTGTTGAACCGGGGCGGCCTACTGTCCTTGCCAAATGTACTGCCAAGGAAGAACTTGCCGAACGCCGAAAGGCCAAGCAGGACATTACTGATTATACTCACTTAAGCATTGGTGATATAGTCTCGGGCTATCTGAATCAATTGCATAATAGTCGTGACCTGGAAATTGACATGGTGAAACAAATACAGCACAAATCTGAGGTATAAATTATGCTATTTTCCCGAATCTTACTTACTGTACCAGCCCCCAAGTCTATTGCTTATGAATGAATATGCTATAGACTTAAAAATCTGCTTACTGTTGGCTTATCTGGTTTAAAGAGAATATATTTAACCCGGTGATAGCATGATACTTTGAACTTGCGATACACATTAGCCCCCAAGTGCTAAGTATCTTTACTTGTAAAGTGCTTGGGACTTAATATGCATGACCCGGATTTGTAGGGTAAAAAATTCTTTAACATACATTAGCCCCCAAGTGCCCCGTATCTTTACTTGTAAAATGTTTGGGACTTGAATGTTACCTTACCATGATCCTTACCATAACCTGGTATCAATGTAGGCCACCATAAGTCAATTTGAATCGAAGCTTGCTGATTTGAAGAGTCGGCTGAAAACTGAAGAACTTGAAACTCGGAAGGCCAACTCCAAATTTGAATTTAGCGTCTCTGAGCAAGAGAAGTTGAAGCAAAATTTTGAGTCAGAGAAGAAAATCTGGGCTGATGAGAAGGCTTTATTGGTGACTCGGGCCGAGACGGCAGAAGCATCTCTTGCCGGGGCAACAACTGAGTTGTCTGACTTAAAACGGCAGATATCCCAAATGGTCTCAGCCATCTTCAGTAAGTTACTGTACAAAACCTCAAGCATTGTAATCTTCCAATGACTATTGTAATAGTTACCTCCGGATCACTGTTATGCTTGTGAACACACAGGCCCCTGGAGCACCAACCTCAGGCAAAGCATGCTGATCAAACTTAAGGTGGTTTACACTTTAGTGGAACAACTATACTCCAGGCCACAACATGCCTTGGCTGTTGTAGCCTTATCAAATACCACTCCCCGCCTCCTGCAAGACGTGCTGAGGCATCTCGCAGTGCTACCTCGACGAATTCAGGATTTAAGGCGGGTATCTTCAAGAGCCAGAGCCGTGGCCGCATTGAGCCGGGCAAAGGCATGGATGCCAGAGCTAGACCCGGCTGACCTCGCTCTTGGATACCTGAGCCTGAAGGAGGACGGTACTGTATTTGATGATCATGATTTCACCGCCTGTGTCAAAGTCATACGTCCCGTGGCTACCCTTATTGGGAACGATACTGACCTTACCAAGTATTCATCGGGCTATGATAGTGAAAACCAGAGAATTCCAAACGTTCCATATGATCAAGTCAGCCTGATCCCTCCAACGCGTAAGCATACTTTTGCCCCTGAAGTGGACCCAACCAGTTTAATAGATGATGCAGCTGAGTTTGAAGCCTTGAGTGGCATTGACTGGGCCTCGTCAACCTTCCTGGACAAAGCAACCAACGGAGAGGCGGAGAAGGATAAACCGGAGTCTTCGAGCCCGCCGAAGGAATGAACCGCCAGGCATCTTATAACTTCAAAAAACAATGCTTCATTTATTCAGACTCGGGAAGTCTTGTAATAGGGTAGTAAAAACTTCTCAGTGTTGGTCATGCCTTCGCACATGTTCCTGGTGCTTAATACTTTCGTAAGCCGCCATGGCTATAAATTTCTAGATTTATGTTGATCGTTTATTTCCTTGATGTTTAAATTTCATTTTCCTTATCCTGCACATAAAACAAGCGAAATTTCCCTAGCGGTTTATCGCTCAGGGGTTATATAAAGTATTAATAACCCGGGACACGAACAAAAAACATCATATACAGGACGGTTTATGACTATATCTGTTAAACATAATCATAATAGCATACCTGCAATCCCCTTGATAATCTTTCCTACTTACAGGATGTTCACCTGGCACTTTAACAACTTGGGGTGATCAATATTAAACCGTAAGAATCAAGAACCATCTCATAATGCTTGCAAGAAGGTCTCAAGAAAATCAAAGTAATTATACTTATAATGGATAATAAGCAATGTTCACATGCTCCTGATTCGAATATGATCAGTAAACTGTTCCAAAGGGGTTAAGCTAAGATTCGGATAGGATCATATAGCCCCCAGTGGCTTTGGCGATGCCGATCAAGTGGGTATCGACAGCTATGTTCTCTTTGGTTCGAATACGACCTATGTTTGAACAGGAAGCCCCCAAGTGAACATAAGAGTTGTTTAATAATGCTGATTCGAATACGATCCATGTCAGACCCAAAGGGGTTAAGCTATGATTCAAATATGATCAAGAAGCCCCCAAGTGGGTTTGGCTGTATGCCGATCAACTGGGTATCGACAGCTATGTTCTCTTTGGTTTGAATACGACCTATGTTTGAACAGGAAGCCTCCAAGTGACCATGGCTAGATTCAGATATGATCATAAGCCAGTCCAAAGGGAAAGCCGGATTCGGATGTGATCCGGTCCCTGTTGGTTGTCTCCACTACCTGATAAAGAAGACACATAGATTTTTGAGGGTAAAAAGGACGGAGGTCCTGCTTTATTTCTTTATATAATATATACACTGTCAAAAAATATATACATCTTGAAAGCCGGTGGCTTAAGTATAGTAAGGCCGGAGATGAGCAATATTCCAAGGCCGGTGGGTCTCCTCCTCCGACTTACGTGAGTCTTTATGCTCTCGAACATCGATGAGGTAGTATGATCCGTTATGCAAATTCTTGCTGACCACAAAGGGTCCTTCCCAAGGTGGGGATAGCTTGTGCATGTCAGACTGATCCTGGATGAGCCAGAGCACCAAAGCGCCTTCTTGAAAGGTCCTGCTCCTAACCCGGCGGCTGTGATAGCGGCGCAGGTCTTGTTGATAAATCGCCGAGCGGGCTATTGCCAAGTCTCGCTCCTCATCCAACAAGTCAAGCGCATCCTGACAAGCCTTTTCGTTGTCAGCCTCAACATAAGCCGCCACGCGGGGTGAATCGCGCCAGATGTCACTTGGCAGGACCGCCTCCGCACCATACACCATAAAGAAAGGTGTGTAGCATGTAGATCTGTTAGGCGTAGTGTTGATGCTCCATAACACGGAAGGTAACTCCTCCACCCAACAACCCGGAGTCCGCTGTAAGGGGACCAAAAGCCGGGGCTTGATACCCTTCAGGATCTCTTGATTAGCTCTTTCTGGTTGACCATTGGACTGAGGATGAGCAACAGCCGAAACATCAAGCCGGATATGTTCTCGTTGACAGAACTCTTCCATGGCACCCTTGGAGAGATTAGTGCCATTATCAGTTATAATGCTGTGTGGGAAACCAAAATGAAAGATCACCTTTTTCATGAATTGAACCGTCGTGGCTGCATCACACTTACTGACTGGCTCCGCCTCAACCCACTTTGTAAACTTATCCACTGCTACCAGGAGATGTGTCTTTTTATCCTTAGACCACTTGAAAGGCCCAACCATGTCAAGCCCCCAGACTGCAAACGGCCAAGTGATTGGGATCATCCTCAACTCTTGAGCCGGCACATGAGCTCGTCGTGAGAACTTTTGACAACCGTCACATTTACTGACCAGATCCTCCGCATCCGCATGAGCCATCAGCCAGTAGAAACCATGATGGAAAGCTTTGGCTACCAGAGATTTTGACCCGACATGATGGCCACAATCCCCTTCATGGATCTCACGAAGTATTTCTTGGCCTTCTGCAGGTGACACACAGTGTTGAAACGCCCCAGTGACACTTAGGTGATGTAACTCGCCGTTGGCAATCGTCATAGATTTGGAGCGCCTGACGATTTGTCTTGCCAAGGTCTCATCCTCAGGTAGCTCACCCGGGTCATATAAGCCAAATATGGCACCGTCCAATTCGGGATAACGTGAAGATCTGCCACCAGCTGTGCCTTCGGGTCTGGCACCGCTAGTTCTTCCTCGGTAGGCACCTTGACAGAAGGGTTATGTAAAATATCGAGAAAGGTGTTAGGCGGCACAGGCTTACGTTGAGATCCCAACCAGCTTAAAGCATCAGCCGCCTCATTCTTCCTTCGATCAATGTGCTCCACTTGATAACCCTTGAAGTGACCAGCCACAGCATCTACTTCATGATGATAAGCTGCCATAAGGGGATCCTTGGAATCCCACTTTCCTGACACCTGTTGAGCCATGAGATCTGAGTCGCCTAAACACCTTACCCGGCTTAAATTCATCTCCTTGGCCATCCGGAGACCATGGAGTAAGGCCTCGTACTCAGCTGCATTGTTAGTACACAGAAACATAAGTTGGAGTACATCAAAAAATTTGTCACCTCGTGGGGAAGTTAAAACAACTCCAGCCCCCGAGCCTTCTAGCTGTCTGGACCCGTCAAAATGAATAGTCCAATATGTGTTGTCTGGCTTCTCCTCAGGTGCCCGCAACTCCGTCCAATCATTGATAAAGTCTACCAAGGCCTGAGACTTAATAGCAGTACGTGGCATGTACTTCAAATCATGAGGCCCAAGCTCGATAGCCCACTTGGCAACTCGTCCTGTGGCCTCCTTATTCTGGATGATGTCTCCCAAAGGGGCAGAACTTACCACAGTTATAGGATGACTTTGAAAGTACTGCTTCAACTTCCGATTGGCCATAAACACTTCGTAAACGAGTTTATGCCAATGTGGATATCTTTGCTTAGACTCAATGAGAGCTGCCACGTATAACAGCAACGGCTCTTTATCAATAGGAGCTACAAGAACCGGTGGGTCAGACAACTGTCTCTTCAAGTCTTCAAAAGCGGCATTAGCAGCATCACTCCAGACAAAAGTGTCTGTCTTCTTCATCATCCGATATAGTGGTAGGGCCTTCTCACCTAACCGGCTTATGAACCGGCTTAAAGTGGCAACACGACCCGCCAGTCACTGAACATCATTGATGCACACCGGTTTAGCCAGAGTGGTAATTGCCTTAATCTTCTTCGGATTACCTTCAATGCCTCTGTTTGATACCAGAGACCCCAAAAGCTTGCCTGCAGCTACACCAAATACACACTTGGCCGGGTTAAGCATCATTTTATAAACCCGGAGATTATGGAAGGTTTCTTTCAAGTCGGATATTAAGGTTTCCTTCTCTCTGGACTTCACCACGATGTCATCTACATAAGCATGAACATTACGCCCGATTTGATCGTGTAGACAGTTCTGCACACATTGCTGATAAGTCGCCTGAGCACTCTTGAGTCCAAACGGCATAGATACATAACAGAAGGCCCCAAACGGAGTGATGAAAGCCGTCTTCTCCTGGTCCTTAACTGCCATTTTGATCTGATGATAACCAGAGTAAGCATCCAAAAAGCTCAAACGTTCACAACCCACCGTAGCATCAATGATTTGATCAATACGGGGGAGAGCAAAGGGATCAGCCGGACAAGCCTTGTTTAAGTCCGTATAGTCCACACACATCTGCCAGGTGCCGTTCTTCTTGAGGACAAGCACCGGGTTAGCCAACCACTCCGGGTGAAAAACTTCAATAATAAACCCGGCCGCTAAGAGCCGGGCGACTTCCTCTCCAATAGCTTTCCGCCTCTCTTCATTAAAACGTCGAAGAAACTGCCTGACCGGCTTATACTTTGGATCAATATTGAGAGTGTGCTCAGCGAGTTCCCTCGGTACACCTGGCATGTCAGAAGGTTTCCATGCAAAGATGTCCCGGTTCTCATGGATGAACTCGATGAGCGCGCTTTCCTATTTGGGATCCAAATTGCTGCTGATGCTGAATTGCTTAGAAGAGTCACCTGGGGTAAAGTCAACAAGCTTCATCTCGGCGGCCGATTTAAACTTCAACACCGGGTCATGCTCTGTTATTGGTTTCTTCAGGGAGGTCATATCCGCTGGATCGACATTATCTTGATAAAATTTGAGCTCTTCCGCTGCACAGGCAGACTCAGCATAAGCCGCGTTGCCTTCTTCACATTCCAATGCTACCTTCTGACTTCCATGCACAGTGATGGTGCCCTTGTGACCCGGCATCTTGAGCTGCAAATAAACATAACACGACCGTGCCATGAACTTAGCATAAGTCGGCTGCCCAAACAGAGCATGATATGGGCTCCTGATTTTGACCACCTCAAACGTCAATTTCTCAGCCCTGGAGTCATATTCATCTCCAAAGGCCACCTCCAGCTCAATCTTACCAACTGGATAAGCCGACTTACCAGGGAGCACTCCATAGAAAACAGTGTTGGATGTCCTCAGATTCTTATCAGTTAACCCCATGCATCGAAAGGTCTCATAACAGAGGATATTGATGCTACTACCTCCGTCCATGAGTACCTTAGTGAATTTGTATGCACCAACCTGAGGTGCTACCACCAAGGCCAACTGACCCGGATTATCGACCCGTGGAGGGTGATCTTCTCTGCTCCATACAATGGGCGAGGAACTGCCGGCTCAACAGAATTCACGACCCTCTTATGAACCTTCTGGTCGCGTTTGCATAAGCTAGTGGTAAACACATGGTACTGCCCACTATTCAACTACTTCAGATTGCTTTGATAACCCGACTGTTGCTGCTGCTGCTCTCCTTGCCCGGACTGCTATTGATTATAGCCGCCTTGACGTCCCTGAAAGCCGGAACCTGAACCGCCACCCGGGCCATGAAAACCGCCAGCCCCTGAGCCGCCACCAGACCCATTATTGCCATCATAGGTGTTGGAATTCTTAAACGCTTTCATGATCACGCAATCTTTCCTCACAGGTGTGTGGCGGGCCGCTCCCTGGTGCCGTGTCTCGGACAGGGCTCATTGAGTAGCTGCTCAACAGATGAGCCTGACCCGCCGGATCGAGGCGGCTTACCCTTACGTCTCTGATTGTTAGCTTGCGCATTGGCGTCGGCCACAAACTCCGGGTTACCATCCGCCTTACGCTTATTGCCTCCTTGATTCATCGGGTTATGCTGCTGACCCTTTCCATTGTCGTTCCTCTTTCCCTTCCCGGCCTTTTCCTCATCAGACGCGGGATCCTTGGTGCTATCAGAATCAGCATATTTGACTAAAGCTGCCATCAGCGTACCCATATCATTGCAATCACGCTTAAGGCACCCCAATTTCTGCCTCAGCGGCTCAAAACGGCAATTCTTCTCCAACATGAGGACTACAGAGCCGGCATCCATCTTGTCAGATGAATGTATTATCTCCTTAACCCGGTGTACCCAATGAGTCGTAGATTCACCTTCCTCTTGTTTACAATTTGTCAAGTCCACAATTGACATAGACTGCTTACAAGTATCTTTGAAGTTCTGGATGAAACAGGCTTTCAGTTCTGCCCATGAACCAATGGAATTGGGTGGCAAACCCTTCAACCAGGACCGGGCTGTTCCATCTAACATCATGGTGCAGTACTTAGCCATCGCCGCGTCGCTGACTTCCAATAACTCCATAGCCATCTCATAACTTTCGATCCAAGCTCCGGGCTGCAAGTCGGCCGTGTAATTCGGCACCTTTCGAGGTCCCTTGAAGTCCTTGGGCAACCGCACATTATGCAAAGCCGGTACCAGACAAGGAATGCCGCCGGTTCTACTGGCTACTCCCGTCTCAACGGAAGTCATTGGATACTCTGGGAAATCTTGATGTGCCGCCTGCTGAGCCGCTAGCTGAGCCGCCCGGTCGTTCTCCTGACGTACTCGGTCTTGCACCGGATTATAGCCACCGGGCTGGTTACGGCGTTCGGCGTTGCTTGACAAAGCTTCAGACTCCATGTGCCTGCTGTAACTCGGGCTCCGGTTCTAACAAGGCGGCGCTAACCAAGGCGGAGGAGTTGAATGAATCCTGTCCCGGCTGTAAGAATAGGTCTCTTGCTGAGCTAAGGCCATATGGAGAAGTTCTCTGACCCTCCGGGTCTCCACTGCTTTCGGGTCATCACCGTCCATGGGAAGAGCCGCGAGACACGCTGAAGCCGTGATTAAATTCTCCATGGGGTTGGAAAAGTGACCCGGTGGTATCGACGAATAACGCGGCTGTGCCATGCTCACATGAGGAGGTGCCATCTCCCAAGGCTGAGCCGGCCCTCCTGTTCCGGCTGTCATAAACTGATTGGTCTCTGGCGGGTTACTTGGGCCGGCTCCGGGTGTAGCAAAAAGAACCCGAGGGTCGTAATTCGGAGGTAAACGGGACTGGGTTTTCTGATGTCTCCTCCTCATCACCTCATTGGACGCGTTTAAGCTCATCGTGAGCTGGTAAGCTTCTGACTGTAGCCGTTGCACCCGGGCATCTAGAGCCGCCCGCTGTGTGGCTAATCTAGTGTCCTCAGCTGCCAAGGCCTCCTTGGCCTGAGCTATTTCCTCACGCACACGTGCCACCTCCGTGTCATGCTCATATTTATCCGGGGGAATAACCGTTGCGGTTAATAGGGTTGTATGCTTGTCCATGAGATCTATCAACACTTGAGCCGGCGGGCGCACAGGGCCACCTGCCCCGGCTGCTCCTTTTCCGGACATAAAGACTCCTTCCCATCTTGGCGGCTCATAGGGGTCCGGAATACTGGTGCCATCGGAATGGCCCCCGAGCACACCGTCTTGCACTTGGTACAGCGAATCTGTTGAGCCGGCGGACGAATCACCGTCTGAGAGGACGACCGTCTCACCACCATCTCCAGATCCTTCAGAGAGTTCCTCTCTGTGGATGCAGCCCACGAAGGCACGCTTCATAACAGGTTGAATTCGGGTCTTCCTCGCACGCTGAGCCGTCTCTACGAGGTCGGTGCAGTTGTCCGGCTCAGGGCCCGGCTCACCGATCCGGCCGATGAAGACGTGGATTCCGCCGAAGGGGACCGGTACCCGTACTCAATTGAGCCGGCATCGGGACCCCAGCCTTCGTCGTCGATGTAGATCTTGCCGCGACGACTCTTGGTCATCCTGCCCACTACGTATCCCTTGAGCCCTTCGAAGTTGCCCTTCAAGAACTCAAATCCACCGTGCATTGGCCCCACGGTGGGCGCCAACTATCGTGGAATTTTCATGTCAGATGTCCTCATGAAAGGACTTAGTTGTGGAGCCATCGCAACTAGGAAGCTTGAAGGGGTTTAATCGGGACAAGGGACACGAGAGGTTTTTATACTAGTTCGGCCCCTTACGGTGAAGGTAAGGCCTACGTCTAGTTGGGTTGGTATTGATGTTTCGATGACCAGGGAGCGAGATACGCTATGCCCGGTTCTCGATGAGTTGTTTCTTGCTCTAAGCCGCCAGCAGGTCGTCCCCTTATATACACGGGTTGACGCCCTCTAGCTTACAAAGTCCCGGCCGGCTTATAAACAGTGTCCAGCTCGGTGACTAGTTAAATCTACCTTATGATACAAGTCAATCCATTATGGCGGTTTACTACAACGGGCCTTAAGTCGCCTGTGGGCCTTAAGCCCTTTATTGAACCGCCATCTTCATGCTTGGTCTTGGGCTTCTTTCTGGTGAGTCTTCTTTGCATAACCCGGCCCCTCCTGGTGGCTTACACAAATAGTTATATCCCCAACAGCATGGTACTTCTGTACTATGATTGCCAATTCCGCGAAGTGTACTATGTCACGGCGGCTTATAGCATTAAGGAGTCCTTTGTCCATGCAGTTTTTGGAGAAGAATGAGACTACGTCCTCCTCGCGGCAGTCCTTGACCTTGTTAAGTGCAAGGAGGAATCTGGCCTAGTAGCGATGTACAGTCTCCTGGGGCTCTTGCCTGATGCGGGAGAGACGGTTTAAGTCCAGGTGGGTGTTGTTAGCTGAATCCGGATTCTAATCCGATCTAACACCCAGGGGCGTGGGAGGTTCCGAGCCTGACAGCTCGGGATGCGGAGTGCTGCCCAATTTCTTCGGCCCAATGCCCGATTCTAAGTCCGGGACCCGGGTCGTGTCTTCCATTGAGCACGTGTTCGGCTCAAGGGGTTCGGTGATCCAGACATAATTTGTCCTCAAAGTTGAGGGGCAATCCGTGTGTGGTTCCTCCACTACCGCTATCTCATGGGTGGCCGGCGGGGATCTGATGTCCCTTTGGTCGGGTTTAAGCCCGATCCGGTCATAGTCTGTAGCGACTCCCAGAGCGGCGATGCGATCCAAGAGCTCATTAAGGGAGGAGAGCTCCATCGGATCCATATGTTTGGCGAGTTCCGAACTAACGCGAAGGTTATGCTTGATGACCCGAGAGGCCATCGTCGGCGCAACCACCGATGGGGCAGCCATGATAAAGCTGCCAAGTCGGAGAGTTTGGCCTACAGCCAGAGCTCCCCCCGAGGTGATGTTGTCCTTGATGACAAGACGAGCCATCGATCCTTGCGGCGATGACACAGAGGAACTCTCAATGAAAGCACCAATGTCGGTGTCAAAACCGGCGGATCTCGGGTAGGGGGTCCCGATCTGTGCGTCTAGGCTGATGGTAACAGGAAGCAAGGGACACAGTGTTTACCTAGGTTCGGGCCCTCTCGATGGAGGTAAAACCCTACTTCTTGCTTGATTAATATTGAAGATATGAGTAGTACAAGAGTAGATCTACCACGAGATCATAGAGGCTAAACCCTAAGAGCTAGCCTATGATGGTATGATTGTAATTGTGATCGGCCTTCTAAGGACCAACCTCTTCGGTTTATATAGACACCAGAGGGCACTAGGGTTTACATGGAGCCATTTACAAGGAAGGAAACACAATATCCGGATCGCCAAGCTTGTCTTCCACGCAAAGGAGAGTCCCATCCGGACACGGGCCGAAGTCTTGAGTCTTGTATCTTCACGCTTCAATAGTCCGGACGATGTATACAGTCCGGCTGTCCAGATACCACCTAATCCAGGACTCCCTCAATGGCATCAGAAGTACCACTTAACGATATTATCAACAACAGGGACACCACTGATCGCATAGCTAAATGGGCCATTGAACTCTTACCGTTTGAAATAGTATACAAGCCATGCCGGGCCATTAAATCCTAAGTGTTGGCCGACTTTGTCGCTGAATGGACGGAAGCCAAACTCCATAAAGAGTGTAGTTCATACTCCAATTGGATTATGTACTTCGACGGCTCCAAAATGCTCGCCGAACTAGGGGCCAGCATCATCCTAACATCTCCCACTGGGGATACAGTCCCCTATGTATTACAAATTATGTATACAGACTCCAACAATGCAGCCAAATATGAGGCGCTTCTACCTCAGAAGGAACGAGATGAAGCATGCCCTCTCCCCTTGGCTGGGGTTGGGGAAATTCTCTACCAATGCACCATCGCCTGTAGAAGCTAATCCTACCTGTACGGAGACTAGATCCGTGGGGGAATATATCCTTGCGTCTCGAAACGATTGAGATGAAGATGGGATACATAACAACTTTGCCAATCCTCCTCTTGAGGACCATGAGGACGCAAGGAGGAGCCAGGGGCACTAGCCATGGTTTGAGCTTTTTTCGTGGTTTGCTCTGTTGCTCTTGGGGTGATGTGGGATGGCATTTGGGGATCTAACCTCATTATATAAATGCAGCCCGTGCCTATTAAAGGGTTAAAATGTAAAAAGGTAATGGACAGTTCACATTAGCTCAGACCCATGGAAATCGAGGCGATGACAGGAAGGAATCATAAAGATTGGACATAGAAGCCGATGTCAGACTATCGTCAATTCGGAGTATGGTGGAGAACCCGCCTTGCGAAGCCGAAGACTTATATCCGCATACTACATCGTCATTGAAGGCAAGTTTGGAGGCTACTAAGGGAGTCCTGGATTCGGAGGTCCTCAGGTGTCCGGCCCACGAATATGGGCCGGGTTGAATGGGCCGTACAAGATCAAGCTGAAGACCATCCTCCGTGTCCGGGTGGGACTTCTCCATACGTGAACGACAAGATTAGAGTCCGGGTGTATCGTTTCCTTCCCTGATGAACCAAGCTTGTACAAACTCTAGGTCCCTCCGGTGTGTATATAAACTGGAGGGATTAGTCCGTAGAGGCTATCCTCATTACCATCATTGGAATATTCATAGGCTAGACCTCTAGGGTTTAGCCACAACGATCTTGAGGTAGATCAACTCTTGTAATCTCTATACTCTTCGAATATAAGCATGCAGGAGTAGGGTTTTACCTCCTTTAAGAGGGCCCAAACCTGGGTAACATTGTGTCCCCTGGTCCCCTATTACCATCGATCCTTAGACACACAACTTGGGCCCCCCTACTCGAGATCCGCCAGTTTTGACACCGACAGTCTCATGCTTCACCAACCGATGCTCGACATGTCGCAAAGCTAAGTCAAAAGCTCAATCCCATGGCCTCTATATGCCACTTCCAATTCCATATCACCCATGGGAAGATATTAGCATGGATTTTGTGCTTGGTTTGCCTAGAACAAGAATTGGCAAAGATTCTGTGTTTGTTGTTGTGGACCGATTATCTAAGATGGCTCATTTTATCCCATGCAACAAGATAGACGATGCTTCACATATTGCAAATCTTTTTTGTAGGAGTGCCAAAGAGTATTATCTCGGACCACAACGTCAAGTTTTTGAGATATTTTTGGAAGACCTTATGCGCCAAGCTTGGAATCAAGCTCTTGTTCTCCTCGGCGTACCATCCTCAAACCGACGGCCAAAAGGAGGTGACGAACCAAACACTCTCCACTCTACTATGTGTGTTGATCAAGAGGAACATCAAGGAGTGGGAGGAGTATCTGCCCATCGCCGAGTACGCCTACAACCGAGCAAGACATTTAACTACCGACAAGTCCCCCTTCAAGGTCGTCTATGGTTTGAAACCGTAGTCCCCATTGGACATTCTTCCTCTACCACTACAAGAGCACATCAACATGGACGCGAGTGCACAAGTGAGCTACCTCAAGAAGATTCATGACGACACAAGGCACACCATCGGGCGCAAAGAACAACGACTCATGACCAAGCTCAACATCAACAAGCAACCCATGATATTCAACATTGTAGATCTCGTGTGGCTACACCTTCGCAAGGAACGCTTCCCAAATGAATGCAAGTCCAAGCTTCCACCTCGCGCCGACGGACCCTTCAAGGTGCTAGCACACTACAACAACAATGCATACACGATCGATCTCCCACGCGACAAGTACAACGTGAGCGACGTCCTCAACATCAAGGATCTCTCTCCCTACCATGGTGATGAGGCTTTTGATCTGAGGTCGGATCTTTCCCAAGGGGGGGGGGGGAGATGATGCGGAGCATCCCAAGGTCATCCCCATGGACCTACCTACGTATCCCACAACACCACTTGGACCAATGACAAGAGCTCGAGCGAAGGCTGTCGAAGATAAGGTGAACTCGCTCCTCTCCGAACTACCACTCTCTACCTATGAGACATGGCTGCTATCTCAAGCGGAGACCATATGCGTGATCAGGTACTTGGAAGAAGTCCATGGAACAACTACACCCAACGGCCAAGACGGCGTGATCACCAAGTACAAGGAGCGAGAAGAAAAGCAGCCTGGAAGTCTCCAGCCGTCGGACGACTGACCCCAACCGAATGACCGACGCCTGAAGCTTCAACCAGCCGGACAAGCCCGTGCCAGCGAACACTACAGCGGCCGGACGTCTGACGTTCGTTGGACAACCGACACCTCCCAGCACCCGTACGACCGAGCACCACCGAACAACCGGCACCACCACAGCCGAGGCAAAACATCGGAAGTATGGAAGCCCCCGGACGACCGACGCACCTGATGGCCAACCGCGACCGGACGTCTAACAAAGCCCCAACAGAGCGAAATCATCGGAAGTCCGACCCTTCCCGGACGTCCGATCCGCCGCGAGCCTCCGGAAGACCTATGATGGTCGGACGTCCGATGCCTGTGTGCCGGCCATGTGTTGGGCCAAAGCCCACTTACCCTTTCATGACACTACACTATAAATAGACCTCCTCCTCCCTCTTTTTAGGTTTAGCAATGGTTTAGCTCATTTGTGAGTTAGAGCTTTGCTCATCCATCCAAATCTACTCCACCGAGAGAGACCGCGACCTCTACGGAGAAGATCCATCTTGGATTCAACACCCCTCACGGGAAGACCCTCAAGACCTCCTTACGAAGAAGAAATTGCTGCTTGTATTGTCCTTTGTTCATCGTGGATCGTGTATCTCTTTGTGTTTCGAGGATCTAGCACATGTATAATCGAATCTGGTTGGTTTGAGTGATTTCTCTCCTCGTTTTTCCCTCGTGTTCTTCGTGTCCTTGGTCAGATCTACTCCAGTCATGAAAGATCGGGCATCTCGGGTTCTACCCTACATCAGTTTACCTCATGACCAACCTAGTTTTTTTTCTTTCTAAAAATGGCTAGCCCAGCTTTTTTGTTTTTTTAGAATACCCAATGGAGGCCTACTTGCTTTTCTACGCCATGCAGGGCTGGAAATCTTTCAAGACGAGCAGGGATTCATTCGTCTTGCCCAGAAAATGGGCTATAAGTAATAAGAATGGATTGTAAATTGAAAAAATACAGCAAATATGCAATTAGTTTCAAATTACTTGTTTCCTTCAGTTTTTGATATTTTAAATTTCATTGTTTTTGTGCGGGTAAAATTTCATTGGATTTTAAATTAAGGTATGTTAATTCTAAATTGATTTGAATCTGGATAGAAATTTACGTTGTTTGCGACAAGTTTGAAGACTGACTTATGGGTCTACTATGTTGACGTGTACGTAGCAGTGACTATTGGTTGTTAATCCAACGGTTGTGCTTCTTCTTTAATATCTAATCTTCTTAGTCGGCATTCTGGGAATAGGGGTCCCCAGACTTGCCTGCCTGCGGCCTGCAGCGTGGC
Organism: Triticum dicoccoides; assembly: GCF_002162155.2. Taxonomy (NCBI): domain Eukaryota; kingdom Viridiplantae; phylum Streptophyta; class Magnoliopsida; order Poales; family Poaceae; genus Triticum; species Triticum dicoccoides. The sequence continues at coordinate 228,898,111 of NC_041389.1, read as the reverse complement.
TCACCAGCGGCCCAGTACGGCCCGTCTTCATCAACCCAAGTTCAAGACCCTCGTGAGGGGCCAAGCCTCGTGGAGCGAACGACACAAGGCCTCCTCAGGGGCGGCCTCATCAGGCAGGCTCGCGAGGAGGCGGAGAGATCAAGGCGAGGGGTACCTCGCGAGGTGCCCATGATGCAAGCCATGACGATCAAGACCAGGCGGGCGCCAGGCGGGCCCCAGCCTGCGCGGTGTCCTCGTTTCCTCTTTGGTGCAAAGGGGGCAAGCGCAGGCGCGGCGTACCAAGGCATCAAGCAAAGGTTTCCATATTGGTGCAACGAGACCAAGACCTGCAGGACTGCAGGACGGAGGTCACCGTGGAGCCCAAGACGGCGTCATCGCCAGTGCCTTTGGCAGTCGAAGACCACCTTTAGTCAGGATAGCTTGTATTAGTTGTCCCCTTTTGAAATGGCTGTTGTTGGCTCCCTTCCCGCTCAATATTTGGGAAGAGAACCATGGCCTCTATAAATAGAGATAGCCACCACAGTAGAAGGCATCTCATCTAGAACCAACAGAGACGGATCAACTCCACTCCAAGCACACCTGATGCAGAGCATCCTACGGTCATCACCATGTCAAGAGTCCGTTTGGCAAGTGACACGTGCGACCTCTACTTCTCATACATAAAGGTGAATCTTCTCCATTACACGTGCTCACTTAACCCCTTCGAGGATGGTGTACTACTTGACACTTCTCCCGTGTGCATGCATAGGTATTGTCGGAGCTTCACGGATGTCAAGGAGGAGAGCAAGCGCCAAGGAACGACTACACCATCCGCTAGGGAGGCATGGAAGCGAAGACGGAAGAAGAAGGTGCTGCGGAGTCTACAGCGACCAGACGACCGGAAGCCTAGGTACGTCCGACCCGCTACAGCGCCCGGACGATCGGCGTCCACCGGACGTCCGCTACCTGACGCATCCCAGAATCCAGCCGACGAGATCTACAGCGACCGGATGACCGACCAAGACCGGATGTCCGACACCTCCCAGGCCACAGACGACCAAGCGCCTCCGGACGACCGGTGCCACAGCGACATAATGATATTTAGACGTCCGGACCGTCCCGAGCTTCCGGACGTCTGACCCCCACCCGACGTCCGACGCCTGTGTGTGCATCCGCGGGCCTTTGGCCTTGTATCCCTCTCCCACTTACCCCTTGGTGGCTTAGAATATAAATAGACCACCTCCACCTCCTTTCTAGGGTTAGCAAAGTGATAGCTCATTTGTATGTGAGCTTTGCTCCTACCTATCTCTACTCTTGAGAGAGAGAGAGAGAGAGAGAAACCACTACTTCATCGGAGGCCGAGACCTCCATCTAGGAGAAGATCTTGCGGGATATCATCAAGACCCCCTCGTGGGAAGATCCGTCTTGGATATCATCAAGACCTCAACTCCTCCAAAGGATTGGGATGAACTCTACCTTGAATCTTTCCTTTTGTTGTTCATGTACCCTTGTGGATCTTGTGTGTTTGATTGTCTAGTGGATGTGTAATTGGACTTGTTCTTGAGTGTTTCCCCTTGTGATTTCTCCCCGTTCTTCCACGTGTTCTTCGTGTTCTTCGAGGGATCCCACTCCAAACGTGAAAGATCGGCCTACACCGGGTTAGCCCCGTATCATATGGTATCATGAGCCACGTTTATCACGTATTTGGAGTCCCTCCCACCATTTTCTAGCCTTCTTTTGCTTGTCCTAAAATTCGAAAATCCACACCAAAAATAGCCCCAATTTTTTTTGTGATTTGTTGGTTTGATGATGTTTTGTTGATTTTGATCCATGGATTTGCTTGGTTTCGAGTAGATCTAGCATTTCCCCAAGTTTCCCCATCTTCCATCCACGAAATCTCATCAATTTTGACCCCGAAATCTTCATTTTCTGCCCAAAATCACGCCCCGGATCTCGGATCTCGCATTGACCCCGACCCACCGGACGACCGGCGTTTTACGGACGTCCGGACCCCCACGAAGCACCGGACGTCCGACCTTTCCCGGACGACCGGAACCCCAAACCCAAGCTGAATTTACGGATTTCCGACCCGACCGGACGTCCGGCGACCGGACATCCGTCCATTTACGGACGTCCGTAACCTGTAGTTTCCCACTTCGGCTGATTTTTGTTTTGTCCATAACTAATTCATCTGAACTCCGATTTTGACGTTCTTTAGCTCGTTTTGAAGCTCTTGACACCCCCCTTCTCACAAAAATACCACCAACACCATTTGAATCGATCAAATTTTCGAAAATTTGGCAAGTTTGCCTAGGCCTTCCACCATATCATCTGCATAGCCACCACTGACTTCCGTAACATAACCCATTTTGTTCACCATAGCATTAGTGGTTGCTTGAGCAGTGATTCGAGTCTCCTAAGGTGTTTAGGCTACTTAGGGACGGTTGTTTCTTATTCAACCACCACCACCGCTTTCCGCTACAACCATTTGACATTTGCCTTTGAGATTTTGAGTTTGCGGTTTTTCCGTTTCCTAGGGTGTTTCGGCTAACTAGGAACGGGTTGACTTCGGCAACACCGGCTCTCATCATCACCAAGGACGGTAACCTCGATGACACCATTGTATATTACCCTTGCAATTGCATTGTTAACCCCTAGCCCATTTTGCGTTACTTGCCTATCGAGACTAGCCATTTGAGTATTGTCGGCAACGTTACTTGTGTACATTAGTGATCATACTTCCCATAGAATACATACCATATCATCGTGGTGCATATATTGGTATCATATCTTGTGTCACAAGTTTGTTCCCGCCTATATACAATTGCTATCTTGGTTTGTGGAAAGTGGCCATACAAAAAAAAGAGAATAAGCTTTTATGCAAAGAAAAAAAGAGCAAAGAGCTTGTAAGCAATATCCATAGCATCAAAATATATCATATGGTATCATACTTGATCATCTTGGATCATTGTGTGAGAAACACCGGGAACCATACATATATAGCATACTTGGGATAGAAAATTTATCCATTTTGCATCTTATAGGTTGTGCACAAGTGTAGTATCCGCCTATTGAGCAACCGTGCTAGCGTCTCTCTTGAGTTGTGCAACACGAGCGTTTTCCGTGGATTCCACATTTTGTGCTCATTCCTTGGTTGCATGACCCCATTTATCTATCCGTGTGTGTGTTTCCATGTGCCACATATTGATATTGGTCTACTTGTTTCGCTTGTGCCTTTGTGAATCTCTTTCAACATTATTGACTCTTGCTAACATTTTGCATCAATTTTTTGTGCCACTATCCTCACCGAGCTCTACCATAAGCTTTACTTGATAGGTGTGAGTGAACAAGTCCGGTACCAATTCCACGATTCTTTCATTCACATTGAGTGAAACGGGATACATCGTCAACTTCTGGAAAAGGTAACTTGGTATTGTTTATCTCATTTCCTACTCACCTCTACTCGAGTCTTGTGATGGATAGGCAAGGCATTTCACCTTCGGTCTACAACAACAACGACGAGTTCGATGCCATGAGAAACAACTCCGACGCCAATATGCAAGCTCAAATGGAGGAGATCAAAGCCCTCATCAAGTCCTACAAGCGATCTTCCTCATCTTCGAGAAGATGCTCAAGAGCACATGCTTTCGAGCTACCATCTCCGGCAAGATCACATCGGCATCGACACCATCACCAACAAGAACATGAAGGTCAAGAGCTCAACACCAACAACCTCTCAACGACTTCACCATCTCCCTTGGCATCTTGACCAAGCGACTTCAAGGCATGTTCGCCTACGGACATACGGCATCTTCGCCAACAAGAACCTCAAGGCTACGCTCAAGAGAAGCTCCCCAAGCTCAAGTCCGCGACTTCCACGAGTTACTACGACCTCGACACTAACAATGAGATTCCTTTCTATGATACTCAAGAACCCGAGGAGTATCTCGAGTGGGAGCGTTTGATGGACGACTACCTCAAGCTACATTAAGTTCGTCCCGAAGATCAAGTGAAGTGCGCCACAAGAAACTTCCACGACTACGCATCGGCATGGTGGCTTCACACACGTTCGGAGTACTACGACATGAGTTGGCCCAAGACGAAGAGAGCTTTGCGGCGAGAGTTTGTGCCTCCAACCAGCACGGAACAACTTCGACGCCAATTGGAGAACACCATCCAAGGATCCAAGTCCATCGACGCGTACTTCAAGGAGATGAAGATTGCCTTGCGATGAGCCGGCGTGGAAGACCCCATTTCGATGAAGTTCCACTTCATGATGGGATTTCACAAAGACATCTCCAAGACTATCTTCCTCGAGAACTACAAGTCCATCGACGACTACTACATTGGTGCTCTCAAGGAGTAACAAGAACTCATGGAGGCCAAGGCTTCTCCACCCCAAGCAAACTTCGCGGTGACCAAGCTCCATGAGAACGAGCATGAGGATGGTACCACCAAGATGTCCAAGCCCGACGAGCTCCAAGACGATGCTCCCAAGTTCGACTTCACCGCCACCCCTCTTTGTGGCATTGATGGTGCTGAGTCTACCACGACTCTTTTTCAAGACGGTGCGGCGACGAGTACGACTACGGAGACCCTCAAGGACCAAGCTTCGGAGGCGAGCGACAAGGTGGCGAGCAAGGATGATGCTTCCATCTTTGGAGGCGAGAGTGATGATGTGCCATCTTCGGCCTTCATCCACGGTGATAGTGATGAGATGATCAAGCATGGGATTTTCCCTTCGGTCATGGAGGAGAGTGATGATGTGCCATCTTCGGCCTTCATCCACGGCGACGATGACGAGATGGTTAAGCATGGGATTCTCCCTTCGACCACGGTGACATATGATGACTTCAGTGAATTTTGCCACCATATTGAGAGTGAGAGTGACTTCACCACTAGCCCCATATATGCCGAGTTGCCCCAATTCCCATGTGAGGAGAGCCACAACACCCACCACTTGAGTGAGATGAGTGACTCCACCATATGTGACTTTGAGTGCACCTACTTTGAGGGAGTGAGTGAACCACCACATAGAGAGAGTGAAATAGTTGATAGGTCTCGTGAGGCCATTTGCATTTCTAACAACTTGGCCTCTACTTCTATTGTGTCTTCTCATTTGCTGCTAGGTCCCATTTATGATGACGCGCTGATCCTCGACGACTTCGTCCTCCCTTTGGACAAGACGATGGCCATGGTGGAATATGATGCACCCCCCACATGGTTCCATCAAGATGAAGATGACCACCATTTGGTCTTTCCCACCTCACCTAAAACCATTTGAGTGGAATGACAAAGGTAACATAGGTGACGATGATGCTCTAGTCCCACTAGTGGACATTCTTGACATTGATTGCTTGCATGATGTTGATCCACCTAGTTCCATGCTTCATGCTAATATGATTTCCCCATGTGATGATTTTCCCATTTATGATGAGTATGATGATTCTCATGTGGAGTCTATTAGTAGTGATGCCATGTTACATAGGATTTCTTGTGACAATTCTTTAGGTCACATCATGTTTGATAATCCGCTTGACTTGTCATATGCTATGCATGAGATCCACCATATGTCTTATTTGCAATCTCTTCATAGTGACTATGCATATGCCATTAAAATAAACCCAATTTGCACTTATGGCATAGATGACAAGCCCATGGTTATTGGCATTTGTTTTTCTTGTCATGATATTGATATGCATCATTTATCTCATATGCCATGCCATGACCACCTAGCTTCGGATATACATTGTTTTGGATGTTGTCCATTTTCTCAATGTGATGTTTCCGATATTGCTCATGAGGAGACCCCCATAGTTTCCTCATGCATTTTAGGAGATTTTGATCCATCCCATTCATTGCATGATCCCAATATTTGTGTGCACCATATGCTCCCCATGAATGAAAATGCTATTGATGTGCCATATAATTGTATGCTCAATTTGCACCCCCATCGTGTCATACATAACAACTATTCTTTCATGATGGATGACATGTTCTTATACCAAGAATCAAATTTCTTTGAGCATTTCTTATCTTTTGCTAACTCACATGTGCACATACACATCATGATGGATGATGTGTACATTTACCACGCGCACAATTTCTTTGGTTTGTGTCTATTTTGTGTAGGTACCCAGGAATACTTGTCAACCTCGCAATCCCACGAGTTGACATAACGAGCTCTAGAGAGCAACGATGATTTGGGATCCCATGGATTGTCTTTCCCACCGCTCTCTTCGCGCAAAGACTTCGCGCATTTCTTCTACATAGCCCTCACTTGGCTATGGGTTGTTGTTCATTACATATTATATGCCCATCTTGCCATGTTCACTTTGCATGATGTGCCCATTCCTATGCCTTTGCCATGCATTTGTGACCCATGCTTTGCATTACACATGATGATTGATTCTAGCACTCGTATGTGTATTTGCAAGCTTGGTGGAGATATTGTTTGTTCTTGCCATGTTTACTTTGTGCCCAATGCTTATGGTCATGCTATGATCTTGCTTCGTGTTCGTTCTTGTGATATGTCATGTGGATTGCCTATGCCTATTATTTGCTCACATGACATGATTGCCATGATTTCCCCTAGTGTGTCGCATCTTCGCTCCACTAGTTTGCACAACTTGATTACTATGCTTGCTTATGTTGCATCACCATTTCATGCGGTTGATGACAACCATCTATATGCTTTGCACATGATTCATGTTGCTTCTTGTCATATATCTCCATGTGTTGCCTCTCTCATGCTAGATTTGCCATGTATTGCGTGCAACAATGATTCTCTTCTTGCTCATGAGATTGCCCCCATAGCATTCTCGCATATGTTTGGAGCTTTTGACACATTTGTTGTGAAGCATGCTTACCTTACTTCTTTGCACCATATACCTAGTGTCATGAGTTTAGCCATTGTTGCATCCAATTACTCATGCGCCTTTTCTTCTAATGGTTATGTGCAAGTGAAGAGAACCATCATGATGGATGATGTGTTTATATACCATGCGCATACGTTCTTTGTTTTGTTGTGTGCATGTGTAGGATACTTGGACTTTGTGTCGACTTCCACTTCACGTGAGTTGACCATTCGAGCTCTTGAGAGAGAGCCTCATATATTCTACGACGACTCGCTTCTACACCACATTCCCTACCACTTCGGCATTGTGAAGAATGCACAAGGACACACTTTCAAGGTGACATCCTTCTTGAGCTTGGATATTGTGGATCATACTTCATGTGTTGCTTGCACCATTTGCACGCATGTTCGAGATATTGCTTTCAACCATGTTTGCCACATTTCCATGCTCCATGACATATATACCTTGTGTGTTGCATTCAATTCTTGGACTACTTGCTACTATCATATGGTTGGTTGCACCAACATCATTTCTTCACATATGCCATGTTCCTTTACTTGTCACATGATTCACTTGATTGCCTCACACATGATGAACAATTGCTCTTTCTATTGTGTTGAGTGACACACTATATTCACTACACCCTATGCGCATTATGCTTGGATTGTCCTGCACTTGACCCATGTATTTAGACATCTCATCTTATTTGGTGTTGTGAATGATTCCTATGCCTACCATCGACCATTTGTCGAGTGCTTTATGCATGCTTGCTATGACCTTGAGGTAGAAGCTTATGCTCTTGTCACACATATTTGCATCTCTACCTCACATTTACATGCTTGTCCCCATGATATCTTTGCTTGTGCTCAATTTATGTGCTTACATGCCATGTCACAACCCTTTGTCAAACCATATGCTATGCTTGATGACAACACTTGTTTGGTGAATCACCTCTTGAATGCTTGGTTTTACACTAATGCTAACCACATTTGTTTTTCCCAGTGTTTGTTGTATTTGCTCATCTTGGAGGAATCACAAGACGGTGGGACATTGGAGAGTGCCCATTTCGAGTTACTAGATGATGAGTGCTTGGTGATCGACCACTTCGACACGGCACCACCATCTCTTTCCCATGGTGATTTGGTTTTCGATCCGAGGTCGGATCTTTTCCAAGGGGGAGGGGATGATGTGGAGCATCCTACAGTCATCACCATGTCAAGAGTCCGTTTGGCAAGTGACACGTGCGACCTCTACTTCTCATACATAAAGGTGAATCTTCTCCATTACACGTGCTCACTTGACCCCTTCGAGGATGGTGTACTACTTGACACTTCTCCCGTGTGCATGCATAGGTATTGTCGGAGCTTCACGGATGTCAAGGAGGAGTGCAAGCGCCAAGGAACGACTACACCATCCACGAGGGAGGCAGGGAAGCGAAGATGGAAGAAGAAGGTGCTGCGGAGTCTACAGCGACCGGACGACCGGACGACCGGAAGCTTCCGGACGTCCGATCCTCTACAGTATCCGGACGACCGGCGTCCACCGGACGTCTGCTACCTGAGGCATCCCAGAGTCCAGCCGACGAGATCTACAGCGAGAGAGAGACCACTACTTCATCGGAGGCCAAGACCTCCATCTAGGAGAAGATCCTGCGGGATATCATCAAGACCCCCTCGTGGGAAGATCCGTCGAGGATATCATCAAGACCTCAACTCCTCCAAAGGATTGGGATGAACTCTACCTTGTATCTTTCCTTTTGTTGTTCATGTACCCTTGTGGATCTTGTGTGTTTGATTGTCTAGTGGATGTGTGATTGGACTTGTTCTTGAGTGTTTCCCCTTGTGATTTCTCCCCGTTCTTCCCCGTGTTCTTCATGTTCTTCGAGGGATCCCACTCCAAACGTGAAAGATCGGCGTACACCGGGTTAGCCCCGTATCAACACCACCACAAGAACACCTCTCCTCGCAAGGCTATTCTTCCTCTGTACTATTCATCATCAGCCCAAGAGGCAATCCACCACACCACACACTGGATTAGGGTATTACACCACAATGGTGGCCCAAACCAGTATAGACCTCGTGTCTCTTGTGTTGTTCATCGCGCTAGATTAGAATCGCGGCGAGGTTCTGGGTGTGTTTCGGTAGGGAGAAGATCTTCGTGCGCACCCCAGAGTTCGAGCCTTAAGGGTTTTGCTGGAACCCGATATCCAATATTTGGCGCGCCAGGTAGGGGTGCACCGAAATCTTCTTTCCGCCAATCTGTGTTCCGCTGCTTCATCGCATCCATGTCCGGTGACCCGATGACCGACGCCGACCGCTGGACGGCATGGCTAGCCCATGCCGTGCCGCCTGCCCAAGGAGACCTCAACCCCGTGCCTCAGGCAGCTCGCGCTCCGTAGAACGCTGCAGGGCGCGGGTGACGCGGTCAAGCACTGCCTGCACTCACTCCACGGTAGGTGCGATCAGCCGCAAGTGCCTCAAACCATGCCGCAGCCACGGCGCCGCACACCCGACGGGAAGAAGCAAACATGAGGGCCGCGCTCACTATGGCTCGGGAACTGCTGCGGTGCAGTTTGCAGGAGAGCAGCCGAGACGTGCTGCTGGAGCGCGTTGCCGAGCTCCTGGATGCCGCTTCTCTCCCTTCTGTGTCCAGCTTCCACCCCAGGCCATGGTCGGATCGCGCGGCGGGCCCATCCACGCCCGCGCACCCTCAGGCACGCCCCAAGGCTTCATCGACACCAGCTCAACCATCGGCACCGGGCGTCGGACTACACCAGCACCACCCCCGGTAAGCGAGGGCGTGCGCATCGCCGCCTACGTCACGGGCGGGCCACCGCCGTACCATCCCCAAGACAGCGCGCTAGGCCAAGCCACATGGAGCATGGGGCACTATGGCGAAGCCTTTGGGGCGGCGACCTCGGAGGCTTACGTGCCCCACATGGTGGATCGGCAGTGCGCGCTGGAAGACGACCCTGGCTCATTTCTCGGGTCAAGCTGGGAGGAAGAGACGCCAGAAGCCGAGGCGTGTTGGGAGCCCCAAGGAAGCCTCAGCAACCGCGCTGGCAGCAGCAGCTATCAGGTACCACTAATCCCTCAGGAGCAAGCTTATGCTAACCATGGGTCGCAGGGAGTTCAGGTCACTGCAGTGGAAGGCTGCCCTAGCTCAGCGGCCTCCCTTTCGATGGGAGGAGCGCACTGGGGGCTGCAGGAGAGGGGTCGGGAGCCAGGCCCCTCCCCACGGTGCACGGAGCAAGGTGTTTCCCAGATATAGGCCCTCTGCCAGGGAGGTGCTGCAAAGCCTGCCCCCCGCAGAGGACCCGTGGTCGCCGGGGGAACCGCTGGCGTCCCCTTTACCTCATTGGCATTGTCCTTGGTTTCCGGTCGCCGTCAATGGTGGTCGAGGGTGGCGCAAGGCGGGCCCCTTGTCTGGCGATATGAAGCAAGGCCGTTACCTGTGAAGAAGCCCCAGTGCCTGTGAAGCTCGCCGCCGGTGACACTCTTACGTAATAATGAGTTGGGGTTGTACACGCCCCGGAGTCTCCGAAGAGCCGCCCTCGTGCCTCGGGGGCTCCCTCTCATGCCCAGTGGCAGCACTTAGCTCCGTGTTGGTGAGAAGACGTCGAAGACTAGACTAGGTGCCGGACGTGGCCTTTTGCTTTTTGCCTCCCTTTCTATGGTCGAGCTTCCTTGCTTCGGATTTAAGTTGAAGTTGAATTGCCATTCTGCCCTAATTTGGAATTTGCACCAACTGCCTCCCCCTCGCGAGCCTCTCGCGGGCGAGGCTGGGCTAAGCGCACGCGTGCATGCCGTCCCGCGGCCGGCACTCGGTCTCGCGAGGCCCTCACCACATGGTCGGCAAGCATTTAAGGCTTGTCCAGGCTAAAGGTAAACCACAGCAACTAACCCGTCATGGGGCCTATAATATCATGTCGGCGCACATTCAGCATCGCTCCTAAAAGCATGTGGACAACAATCTTTTTACATGAGGGGCTTCCCCTCCCAAAATTCTCTTACAACCTTCAGGGCCGCGCCCGAGCTTTTTGTGTGCAGGATAAGCAGCAGGGGAACACAGGATAAGTCAGACATATCGCTCACTGCACCCTCTTGGTCACCTTCGGAGGCATCACTGGCGCCTCTGTCATTGTCGCTGGCATCACCATCGCCATCATTAGCGCCGTCTTCACCGCCATTGACCACGTCGCCTTCATCTGCGGCAACTATCACCCCATCGTTGTCAGAAGCAAAGGCCCTAACAAGTGCATCCACCTTGTCCTCTACCCACCGCGCCAGGTCACCCCGAATGGCCTCGGGCACTGGAGCGATCTGCGTTCTGAAGATGGCTGAAGACGCAGGAGAATGCACGCCCGAGCAGGCTGCGGCTCCTCTCCTCGACCAGCTGGCGAGCCCTCTTAGAGCGGTTCTCCAGGTGAGTCACCACATCAGTGAAGAATTGGAGATGGCTGGCATAGTTGGCCACGTGAGGATGCGGGGCGTCCGCCTCGCAGATATTGCCCAGGGCCGTGTTGGCCCTGTTCCTGAGCTGCTAGAGCATGGGACCATGCATTTCCTCCAGTGTCTGCCGTTGAAGAATTTCTTCTATGTTCTTCCGCGCAACGGACTCGGCATCATCAACCCGCTGTTGAAGAAGCAGCAGCTCGGCACGGGTGGAGGCCAACTCAGTCTGCGCCGAGACCAGGGCGGCTGCGGCGGCCTCCACGCGTTGCCCTGTTTCAGTCAGCTTGGACCTGAGGGCGGTAGTCCTGCCCGCAGCCTCGGCTTCAATCAGCTCCAGCCTCTTGTTAAACCTGCACTCAAGATCTGCGCGAGCTTCCGCCACGCGGCGGTCGACCTCCTCCTGGATTCGAGCCTGGCGCGCGCCAACCTCATCCTCCGCCTGGGTAACCTGGCGCTCCCTCGTCTCCAACCGCTCAAGGTCAAGATTGCGCTCAGCGGCCTCCAGCGTCAGCACTTCCTCGCGCCTCTGGAGCTCCTCCTCCTCGACAGGTGTCCCCTTCAGCGATGCAAGGGCAGCCTGGCACAACTCCACCTGCTGCTCCAGGGAAGCGCTCCAGGCTTGGAGCTCCCACGCGTGCTCCTCCGCGATCTCGCATCGATGGTCTGCTTCCCGAGCCTCCTCTATAGCTCGGGAGCAGGCCTTTCGCGAGGCTGCAAGGGATGCTTCGGCCTTCACGTTGTCAAGCTCACGCTGATGGCGCGCGAGGTGGACTGCCACCTTCAGCTTGTGTCGCTCCTCAATCAGCCGCAGGCCTTCAGCTTCGAGACATGCGTCCACGTCCGCGAGCTCTCCACCAAGCTGCCCATCGCGTCCATCGCCCTCTGGAGGAACTCACGGCGAACGACACTTCGCTCCCGCACTCGCCTAAGCACGTTGTCGAGGTCATCTTCTGTCGCTGATGCTGTCGGCAGGCACTGAAGCGGTTCGCCCCCTCTCGGTAGGGGCTGGGGGCTGGCGCCCCCACGATCGCTGGATGGGCACCGCAAGGGATCCGGACCGGCGCAGGTCCATCCCCCGAAGGAGAGCCAAGGACCGACTTCAACCATTTGTCGTCCACGATCAAAGGAGGAGCCCTGGGAAGGCTGGTCACGCCCCAGGCAAGGTTGCGGAGCAAAGGCGGCAAGGGTACAGGCTCAAGACACCCTGCGGGCAGCCTTGCTTCTTCGGCTGAGCCTGCATCAGGGGCAGCACGCGAGCTCGGGACGCTCAAGGCCAGCGAGGAAGGTGAGGACAGAGGAAGTTGCTTCTTGGGAGACTCCGCGTGCTTGGCACGAGGGATCATGAAAAGCCACAGTCAGGAAAGGGGGCAGCGGTTGAGGAATTGCAAGAATGAGGTACTTACTCATCTATGGCGAAATACTTCCTATGCTTCAACGGTCGGAAGGGGCGCCCACTGTCACTTTAAGACTCCTTCCTCTTGCGGAGGGCGGTGAAGTCCATGCGGAACCGACCCAGGCGCTCAACATGAGGACCAGCACGTGGCACGGATGAAGAAGCGCCCAGGCAGCCAACCCCAGGGGCGCCAAGCTAGGAGGAGCGATCAGGCCCCGCTTCCTGATGGCCTACTGAGGCCTCGGGGGCTCCGGCCTCGGGAGCCGCGGGTTGCGTCCCCCCATCGACAACCGCCTCAGGGCGGGCTTCACAAGCTCCGAAGGGTGACGCTTCGGGAGCCTCGTGCGGCGTCAGCACCGCGATACCAGAGCCTCCAGCCTCAAGCGATGCTTGCCTCCCTGCACCCGCTCCTGAGGCAAGATCGGTGTTGGCAATGAGGAAGGGGGCCATGGCGACAGGATGCTCGCGCGGCCCCGCAAGACTAGCTAGGTGCAACCCCCATTCGTCAAAGACAGGCATCTGCCTCGCGAACTCGGCCCTGCCTGAGCAGAGATAGAAGAGGCTACTCTCGTGCCGTATATCGCCCGGCGAGGGGTCGCCAGTCAAGACCTCAAGGACCTTCTTCAGCGCTTCGGGCACCCGCTCTGTCTCTCGGAGCCTCATGTGGTCCTGGTATCCGGTCAGGGCCCACATCGGTCGGGAGTGGCACTGAAGAGGAGCAACGCGACATTGGAGCAACTCCTTCACCACTCGGGGCGCAGTCACCCTGAGCTCTCTCAACCTCCTCAGTCGGTGCCAGACGAAGGAGAGCGGGGGACTCATGAGTTTCTCGTGGCCCAGCCCGTATTGGGGATAGCAGGCAACGTCGGAGGCGAGAGCAGGGGGCTAGGCACTCCGACATCCACATACAGCCACCGCGTCCGGAACCCACTCGTGGAAGGCGGAATGCCAAAATCGATCCCCGAGGCGATCGTCTCTGTCACGGCCTGGAAGCTCACGCACCCCAAGCACTGCAAGGGGTCGGTCAGGCATAACGAGAAGAAGTGGCGTAGGAGGGCGACGGAAGGAGCAATGCCCACCATGGCTTCGCAAACAAAGGCAAAGACAACAAGGTGGGTAATGGATTGAGGATCGAGATGCATCATATGGATCTGATAATGGGAGAGCACCGCATTGAAGAAAGCGGAGAAAGGGGGAACAGGCCAGCCCACAGGGCATCGACGAAGAATCTACCTCCATGATGGTCCTGTCGACGGAGGCATGGGACGTAGGCCAAGCCATCGTCTTTCCGCACTCGTTGAAGCTGGAGGCGAGCATGGAGCGGACCTTCCCCAAGGCTTCCAGTTTGAGCACCAGCGACCGGCCGACGGCGGGCTCGATTGCCGGAGGCGAACTGGATAAGGATAGAGGCTTATTCCCCTTCTCTTTGCTAGTTGGCGGCATGGCGATGGAGGGGGCTGAGCTCAAGTCAGATTGGAAGCGGAAACAGAGGCTCGAGGAAGAAAGGGGAATACGAAGCACGCATGGCCGCCTAGCCAGGCAGATATTGGGGCAGCGTGGGGAAGCGGAGACGCCCACGTCCAATCAACCACCACGTGGCGACCAAGGCCACAGGCTATTAGGGCCCGCGGCGCTCCGCACTTGCCCTTTGGCTTCGCTGCTAAGCCAAGTCCAAGCGCACCTTGGGCCCGGGGGCTACTATCGGCGTTCTGGGAACGGAGGTCCCCTGACTTGCCTGCCTGCGGCCTGCAGCGTGGCTCACCAGCGGCTCAGTACGTCCCATCTTCATCAACCCAAGTTCAAGACCCTCGCGAGGGGCCAAGCCTCGCGGGGCGGATGACACCAGGCCTCCTCAGGGGCGGCCTCACTAGGCAGGCTCGCGAGGAGGCGGAGAGATCAAGGCGAGGGGTACCTTGCGAGGTGCCCATGACGCAAGCCATGACGATCAAGACCAGGCAGGCGCCAGCCTGCGCAGTATCCTCGTTTCCTTTTTGTTACAAAGGGGGCAAGCACAGGCGCAGAGTACCGAGGCATCAAGCAAAGGTTTCCATATTGCTGCAACGAGACCAAGACCTGTAGGACTGCAGGATGGAGGTCACCGTGGAGCCCAAGACGGCGTCATCGCCAGTGCCTTTGGCAGTCGAAGACCACCTTTAGTCAGGATAGCTTGTACTAGTTGTCCCCTTTCGAAATGGCCGTTGTTGGCTCCCTTCCCGCTCAATATGTGGGAAGAGGACCACGGCCTCTATAAATAGAGATAGCCACCACAGTAGAAGGCATCTCATTTAGAACCAACAGAGATGGATCGACTCCTCTCCAAGCACACCACCACAAGAACACCTCTCCTCGCGAGGCTGTTCTTCCTCTGTACTATTCATCATCAGCCCAAGAGGCAATCCACCAAACCACACACTGGATTAGGGTATTACACCACAATGGTGGCCCGAACTAGTATAAACCTCGTGTCTCTTGTGTTGTTCATCGTGCTAGCTTAGATTGGCGGCGAGGTTCTGGGCGTGTTTCGGTAGGGAGAAGATTTTCATGCGCACCCCAGAGTTCGAACCTTAAGGGTTTTGCCGGAACCCGATATCCAATATTCTTGCTCCATCCGCCTAAACCATAGCCGATGGGACCGCCTACTCCCGCCTCCCATGGCCGACTCTGCTGGCGCGTAGGCCTCACCGCCCCATCCTACTCCCATCGTTGGCCAGGCCATTCTCCTATTCACCTACACCTCCTGTTATTTTCTAGCGATGGCTGCCGAACCAGTAAACCCTCATACTCCCCATCGTGTGGGCAACTGTCGGAATCGGGGCTCCGTGGACCCAAAGAAACGGTTCAAACTCTGGGGTTTGCAAGAAGAACTCCGCTACACTACTGCTTGCCGCTCACTATCTCACTGCGATGCTCCGTCATGCTCGAGCGAGAGGGAAGAAGAGTGGGACACAGAGATTTACCCAGGTTCAAGCCACCTTGCGGTGTAAAACCTTACTCCTTCTTTGTGGTGGATTGCCTCGCGAGGAGGAAGAAGATGAACTAGTACAAGGGTGAGCTTCCTATGAAGGGCTCAAGGGGTGAATGGATCGGATTAACTCCCAGGTCCTCTCTATGGTGGAGTATAGCCTATATTTATATTGGCCTTGGTCCTCTTCCTGATGGCTTAGGTGGGAAGGGATACCACATTGGCCTAATTTGAAGGGGAGCAGGAGTACACCCTATACTGACCAAAGGTGGTCTTCGTCTGCAAAGCTTCTGATGATGACGCGATGGTGGGCTCGGTGATGACCTCCGTCCTGCCGAGCCTGTGTTCTTGGTCTTGTTGCACCGAAGAGGTAAGCTTTGGGGATCCCTTGGGAACCCGCATGCTGGCTTTGTCCTTCTAGCACCAATGAGGAAATTGTCCTTGCCTACGCCCGGTGGGGCCTTCCTGGCTCTGGTCGTCATGGCTCACGTCACCACGTGCCTTGTGAGGCGGGGTGCGAGCCTAGAGATGTCCGCTCCTTGGGAGGCAGCCTGGGGAGGCCGCTCCTTGGGATGTCTTGATGTAGTTTGGCTCGCGAGGCGGGGCCCCTCGCAAGGGTCTTGCTCGTGAAGTATTGATGTTGGGCCGCACCGGGCCATTGGTGAAGCCATGCGATGGGTCGTAGGCAGACAGGTTTGGATAACGGCAATCCAGAACCCCGACAGTAGCCCCGGGGCCCACGACGCGCTCGGCCTTGCTTCGAGATAAAGGCGAAGATGGATGGGCGAAGAGACACGGGCCCAAACCGCCTGCGGGCTAGGCTCGATGCGTGGAGCACAATGGGGCACAGATGCCCCCACTTCCCCACGACTCCTCGGCAACCGCCCCGGCTGACAAAAAGCCTGGTGGACATCGTGGGGTCATGATTGCTCTCCTTGTGCCCCCAACTCTCGGCTCCTTCCTTCTCGAGCAGGATTGCCTCTTCCCTCGCCATGGCCGAATTGATCTCTCCTCCTGCGGCACCATGGCCCTTGTGAGGAAGAAGGGTGCGGCGGCGGTGGAGTCTTGAGCGGGTCCTGAGCCAGCCTTGGGCCGATCAACAATGCTCAGTCGGGAGGGGCTCGACAAGATTCACGCGATGATCGTGTCGAGCGGCAATGAATGGAAAGGGACAAGGGTCTAGCTCGCTTCTCTACCCCGAGCAGAACTGGAGGCCACCATGGTCGCCCTCCACTTGCCTGCGATGTTCTCCGGCTTGCTCCCCCCATTCTATGACTTCTTCAATGCCATGCTCACGCACTACCAGGTGCATGCACTCCACCTAGACCCAAAGTCCATCCTCCTTCTCTCGGCCTTCGCCTTCCTATGTGAGGCCTTTGTGGGCGTAACTCCCTTGGTGGCTCTGCTCCGCCACTTAATCTGCTTGCGGTTGACCACTGCCGACCAATGCTCCGGGTGCGTGTCGCTGCAAGCCGTGGCCCCAACGGCGGGCGATGGCAGCGACATGGAGATCAATCAAGAAGCCCGAGGCTTCCAGCGACAGTGGGTGTATGTGGACACGGCTCAACCGAGCCCTCTCCTATAGATCCCCACATCTCCGGCGGCGGTGAGCTCCAGATGGGCGCAAGAGAGGCTCACGGACCCGAGGCTGAAGTGGTTCATGGCGAGGATGGCCAGCCTAAGGGCGGTGGGAGTGACGACGACGATGGTTGTGAAGGAATTTCTCCGTCGGCGCATCGCTCCCCTTCAGCGCCATTCCCGCCCCATGTAGGCCTTCACCGGTTTAGAGACACGATGAACCTCCGGTCAGGCCACCTGTCCCCCGATACGCTGGACGAGATAACCCGAGTCCTAACCTTGGGAGTGCCAGGCGAGCTCCCCGAGAAAGGGTATCCCCTGTACAACTACACCAACAGGGTGGCCCTCACGGAAAGGATGTCACGCATTGAATAGTGGGGGCTTGTCCCCGAGGGCCGGGTGGGGCCTTGGGACAACCCCTTCTTGGCAGCTCCAGGCCCTGAGGGCTCCGTGGTCGGAGCACCCCTGGTGGCGGTGGAGGGGCGTGCCGAACCTCCCACTGCATAGTGGCCCACCCCCTGTGCTTAGAAATGACGGTGGCGTCATCCACCCAGGGGCGTAGCAACCGCCTTGAACATGGGAAGCCACATGCTGAACTCCAGGGTGCCATCTCCCGAGCCTCGTTCTCCTCGGAGGAGGGGACGGCTGGAAGACTGCGCCGGCTCGCCATCACGGGCCCTAAAAGAGAAGGAAGTGGGTTGCCACGGACGAGTAAGTGCCCCGCTCTCCCTGATTTGTACACGACAAACTTCTCTATGCTCTTGCTTCTTAGGTCTTCTCTGGGCTAAGAGACGCTGGCACCCCCGCCGCCATCTCCCGGAGGTGCGGGACGAGCGGCGGCAGCGCGTCCCCTGGGCCCTGCAGCTGAGCCCACGCGCGCGGGGACGGTTGCGGGTTTCTTGAGGCGACCTCCGGTGGGCCTCCGCCCTGCATCCCTAGTGCTCTTCATCAAAATCAACATCAGGGTCGCAAGGGCGATGCCACCACTCATCCTGCGAGCCCTCGCCGATGGCCGAATCTTCCGCGGGTCGATGGTCCCCCACAGGTAGGTTGCCGAACCCGTGCAAGGCCGCGCTGCGGACGGGGGCATCAGACAGGAGGCCGGCCGGCCCTCGGTCCCCGGCGAGCATGGTCGGACCTTCCCGCGCCTCCGCCATGGATAGGAACGTGGGACGAGGCCCAGGCCGGGTGTCGGTGTCAAAACCGGCGGATCTCGGGTAGGGGGTCCCGAACTGTGCGTCCAGGCGGATGGTAACAGGAGACAAGGGACACGATGTTTTTACCCAGGTTCGGGCCCTCCCGATGGAGGTAAAACCCTACTCCTGCTTGATTGATATTGATGATATGGTTTGTACAAGAGTGGATCTACCACGAGATCAAGGAGGCTAAACCCTAGAAGCTAGCCTATGGTATGATTGTTGTAATTGTTGTTGTCCTACGGACTAAAACCCTCCGGTTTATCTAGACACCGGAGAGGGCTAGGGTTACATAGAGTCGGTTACAATGGTAGGAGATCTACATATCCGTATTGCCAAGCTTGCCTTCCACGCCAAGGAAAGTCCCATCCAGACACGGGACGAAGTCTTCAATCTTGTATCTTCATAGTCTTGGAGTCCGGCCGATGATGATAGTTCGGCTATCCGGACACCCCCTAGTCCAGGACTCCCTCAATAGCCCCTGAACCAGGCTTCAATGACGACGAGTCTGGCGTGCATATTATCTTCGGCATTGCAAGGCGGGTTCCTCCTCCGAATAATTCATAGAAGATAGTGAACACTGGGATAGTGTTCGGCTCTGCAAAATAAATTCCACATACCACCTTAGAGAGAATAATATTCACACAAGTTCAATCTGCTGACGTATTTTGTGGCGTGACGTCACACCACAACCAAGCTTTTACTTGAATCGTTTTTATTATACCACCTCAGCGCGTTTAGCGAAGCGGTTTCCTTGGCACGTCTTGTCGAAGCAGAGATCGTGTTCCCCTTATTCCGGGATTCCCATCAATACGGATGTGGGTAACCCAACCGCGCCATTGATTGTGGCGCTTGGGAGATAAGCGAGTTTTACCAGGCCGGTGGGGACGTATAGTTTCGTCCGCCCATATATAAGGGGATAAGGATCCACCTCTTTTACCTACGCCTTCTTCCTCCTTTGCTTATCCATCTCCGCGCACTCGAGCTCCAGCGCCCAAGTCCGCACATCTCACCTCAACCTTCTCCAGCCATGTCCGGAGCGGGAGGCAAGTGGATGGCCTCCTCCGTTACGGAGGGGCACATCGAGAAGCTGCGCAGCGCCGGATACCTGTCCAGCGACATTGCGCACCGGCTGCCCGACGAGGGGCAGCTCATCCCCACCCCCAGGCCCCATGAGAGGGTCGTATTCCTTCCCCACTTCCTCCGCGGACTGGGCTTTCCACTTCATCCCTTCGTCCGGGAGCTCATGTACTACTACGGCCTGGACTTCCATGATCTGGCTCCAAATTTCATCCTCAATATCTCGGCGTTTATCATTGTGTGTGAGGCCTTCCTCTGCATCCAGCCCCACTTCGGCTTGTGGTTAAAGACCTTCAATGTCAAGCCAAAGGTTGTGAAGGGCATCCAAGTGGAGTGCGGAGGCGCCATGGTGGGCGAAATGCCCAACGTCACCTGGCTCGAGGGCGCCTTCATGGAGTCCATCAAAGGGTGGCAATCGGGGTGGTTCTACATCACCGAGCCGCGTGACCCTAAATGGGCAGCGGCCCCTGAATTCAGATCTAGCATCCCCATGCAGCTCACCTCCTGGAAAGAGAAGGGCTTGCTTTGGGGTAGTTCGGAGGAGCTGATCGGACTCCAGTCCTGTCTCCAGACCCTGGTGAACAAGAAGCTTAAGCTTGTCAACGTGATCCAGGTCATGCTCGTCCGCCGGATTCTCCCCTGCCAGCAACGGGATTTCAATTTGTGGGAGTTTAGTCCGGCACAGCACCAGACCTTGAGTGGCCTCTTCGACACTACGTACAAAGAGGCCTGGAGGGTGCTGTTCAAGGGCGCCGAAGCTCCCGCATCCGCTACCGAAGATCGCGGATTCAGCTCGCAGCGTCCAGCTGGCGAGGTAAGCTACGTTATCCTTTATGGGACATTCGTTTTTCATAGTTTGACTCTATGCGGGATCTAAACTCCCAATGCCTTTAACAGGACTGGCAGAAGACGTCCGGAGAGGTTAAAACTGTCCGGCTCCCCTTCCAGAAGACCCAGCGGACGCCCGTTTAACAGGGCCGCTGGTCCCGGCACTTTACGTAGTGCCGGAGAAGAAGGCCGAGAAGAAGGCCACGGGAACCCGAAGGAGTTCCCGATGTCAGGTGGTATCGGACTCATCGTCCGATGACTCCGAGGCGGAGTCCTCCCCCGAGGAGGAGGAGAAAGAGGCCTCTGCCCCAGCGAGGGGAGAGAAGAAGAGGAAGGCCTCCCCAGTGAGGGAGGCTGAAGGGTCCACGAAGGAAAGGACCCTTCCTCCGGACTGCTCCGCCAACGCCGGCGATGGCGACGAGGAGTGGCCCTCAAGGGCCAAGCCCCTGGCAAGATCGTAAGTATCCGGATTCCTGGATGATTTATAATTTTTCTTTTTTCCACGCGGTGTCTTTTTAATGCCGCATACAACCTGTAGTCCGGCCAAGCATGATCTTCCCGCTTCGTCGAGCGGGTCCTTGGGCACGTCGGATATGGATTCCCTTCCAACCGCCTCCACCCCTCGTGATGCTGACGACGCCAAGGTGGGATCCCAGGAGGGGACCCACCAGGAGGGGAGGCTCCAGAGGTGCCGCAAGGCAACCTCCCGGACTTCGCACCGGACTCCGTACCGGAACCTGCAGTGGTTCGGGAGTCCGGCAGGCGGCCCTTCGTAAGAAGGACAAGACTGTGACACCGGCAGCCTCCGTCCAACCGGACGCGCCGGATAACTTGTTGGAGGCGCTCAACGGCGCTTCTATCGAAGAAGAACACCGCACTATCATGAGTGCGGTCATTCAGAAGGTTCAGCTCGCCAAGAGCGGGCTGACCGAAGCCTGCAGCAACCTTCTAACAGGCTTTGAGGTAAGGATTTTAAGATGTGTAATATAATACCGCATAGACAGTAGCCCCTGATGCTCGGTTCGGTGTTCGGAAAGAAAAGCCGGACTGAGGATCTAAAAAGATATACGCAGGAGTCTAAAAAATATGTCAATACGGGATTGCAGGCTGCACTGCTGACCTCTGCCGCACTGACTGCGGAGGTCGATGCTTTGAAGCAGAACCTCGAGCGGTCCGAGAACAAGCTCGGCCGTGCCAAGAAGCAGCTCGAGGACAAGGAAGGTGAGTAACACCGTATTAAATTTGTACCTTACAGAAAAGGTGATAGAGGCAAAGGTGTCCCGTCTTTCGATGAGATGATGGATTTCGCTTTGGTGGAAGTCGACTTTGACGATCCGACTACGAACGTGCGAGGACGTCTCACCTTAGCAATCGCTAAACCAACTCCGAGAGGTTATTGACCATGCCGGAGCACGATCAACCTAACCACGAGGGTCTGTTTCTTGCGAGCAAACGAAGAACAAGCAAGAAACCTAGATTGCAATCTGGATATTGCGAATATAAGATGAAAGCTTTATTGATCAAGGTGGGGTTCTGTGACACCTTTGTCTGGTCGTTGAACACAAACGAAGTACGCGAAGTTGCAGCTATGGCGAACTTTAATCTAAACAAAACCCACCGTCTAAACGGCGCCCTAAGGGCTGTATATATGGAGGAAGAGGGGGGAATTTCGTGGCCCTTGGTGGAGGGGTCCGAAATCAACCCTATCTCTTGTTTCCCCACACATACGGACTCTAAAAATAGCCTATACTTATGTATTTCGAAATTACATGGGCCTGGCCCAATAATAAGGTGACGCAGCACCTAGAATAGCCTAGAGACGAAATTTATGAAGTGGCATCTTGTATATTTCGTCCAAGGCTTCATGCACCCATTAGGGTGGCTTCAAAGTCCTGAAATCATCACTTGTAACTCCGTTCTGGTTCCCCTTGCGCATGGCATCATCTCTATGCTTGTTCTTGCTCCAATGTCCATCCTTCTCCAAGCTAGGCCCTTCATTTGTAAGCAAAACAAATGTATCCAATTTAGGCAGCATCATATTCTCATGAACATTAGAATCATTACCAAGAAACGAAAGTACCTGATAATTTAATTGGCGTGCGCGAGCTCTAGTAATTGGTCCAGTATACGTAGCAGTAGGGGCTGTGGGTGTAACAATGGTATTGATGTCCTCATCATCCTCCCCTTCTTGAAATGAAGTCGTCCTCGACGGAAGCTCATCTTCCTCACCCAAATAAGGCTTCAAATCTGCAATGTTAAAAGTGGGACTAACCCCAAAATATGCAGGCAGCTCAAGTTTATATGCATTATCATTTACTTTCTCCAACACCTTAAAGGGACCAGCAGCACGTGGCATTAGCTTTGATTTGCGCAAATCAGGAAATCTATCCTTACGCAAATGTAACCAAACAAGATCTCCAGGTGCAAACACGACATGTTTTCTACCCTTATCTCCAGCAAGTTTATATTTAGCATTCATACGCTCAATGTTTTCCTTAGTTAACTCATGCATTTTTAAAATCAATTCAGCACGTTCTTTAGCATCAAAATTAACCTTCTCCGAAGATGGAAGAGGCAACAAATCAATAGGTGCACGAGGTAGGAAACCATACACAACTTCAAAAGGGCACATCTTAGTAGTAGAATGCAATGAACGATTATAAGCAAATTCAATATGAGGCAAGCATTCCTCCCACATTTTCTTATTATTTTTCAAAACAGCCCTAAGCATAGTAGACAATGTTCTATTGACTACTTCAGTTTGTCCATCAGTTTGGGGGTGACAAGTAGTACTAAAAAGAAGTTTAGTCCCCAACTTAGCCCATAAACATCTCCAAAAGTGGCTAAGAAATTTAGTATCACGATCTGAAACAATAGTATTTGGCACACCATGCAAGCGAATAATTTCACGAAAGAACAAATCAGCAACATTAACAGCATCATCGCTTTTATGACATGGTATAAAGTGTGCCATTTTCGAGAATCTATCCACGACAACAAATATGCTATCCCTCCCCTCCTTTGTTCGAGGTAATCCTAAAACAAAGTCCATAGATATATCCTCCCAAGGAACACTAGGTACAGGCAAAGGCATATATAAACCATGAGGATTGAGTCGTGACTTAGCTTTTTGACATGTAGTGCAGCGAGCAATAAAACGCTCAACATCCCGTCTCATCTTTGGCCAAAAGAAATGTGTAGCAAGTACATCCTCCGTCTTCTTCACGCCAAAGTGTCCCATTAATCCTCCTCCATGCGCCTCCTGCAACAACAAAAGACGAACAGAGCTAGCTGGAATGCATAGCTTGTTAGCACGAAACACAAATCCATCGTTAACGACGAACTTGTTCCACATTCTTCCTTCTTTACAATTCTGCATTACATCTTGAAAATCAGCATCATGCACATATTGATCTTTGATGGTCTCCAAACCAAATATTTTGAAGTGAAGTTGTGAAAGCATAGTATAGCGACGAGACAATGCATCAGCAATAACATTTTCTTTTCCCTTCTTGTGTTTAATGACATAAGGGAAAGTCTCAATGAATTCAACCCATTTAGCATGTCTACGATTCAGTTTAGCTTGACTTTTAATATGTTTCAAAGATTCATGATCAGAATGTATAACAAATTCTTTGGGCCATAAATAATGTTGCCATGTTTCTAAAGTCCGAACAAGAGCATATAATTCTTTATCATAAGTAGAATAATTCAGACTAGGCCCACTCAATTTTTCAGAAAAGTATGCAACAGGTTTGCCATCTTGTAATAACACACCTCCTAATCCAATTCCACTAGCATCACATTCAAGCTCAAAAGTCTTATTAAAATTAGGAAGTTGGAGTAAAGGAGCATGTGTCAACTTATCTTTCAATACCGTGAAGGCTTCTTCCTGTGCGGTACCCCAAACAAAAGGCACATCCTTCTTTGTAAGCTCGTTGAGAGGTGCAGCAATGGTGCTGAAATCTCTCACAAAATGCCTATAGAATCCAGCGAGGCCAAGAAAACTCCTCACTTGTGTGACCGTTTTGGGCTGCGGCCAACTCTCAATAGCTTCAATCTTGGCTTTGTCAACTTCAATTCCCTGTGGAGTAACAACATAGCCAAGAAAAGATACTCGGTCAGTGCAAAATGTGCACTTCCCAAGGTTACCAAAGAAACGTGCATCACGTAGAGCAATAAAAACAGCACGTAAATGTTCCAAATGTTCTTCCAAAGATCTGTTATAAATCAGTATATCATCAAAATAGACTACCACAAATCATCCAATGAAAGCACGTAAAACTTCGTTCATTAGTCTCATGAAAGTACTAGGCGCATTAGTTAACCCAAAAGGCATGACTAACCACTCATATAATCCAAACTTAGTTTTAAATGCTGTTTTCCATTCATCCCCCAATTTCATACGAATTTGATGGTATCCACTACGCAAATCAACTTTGGAGAATATTGTAGAGCCACTCAATTCATCAAGCATATCATCTAGCCTAGGAATAGGATGACGATAACGAATAGTAATATTATTAATGCCTCTACAATCAACACACATACGCGATGTACCATCCTTTTTCGGCACTAGAATAATAGGAACAGCACAAGGACTAAGGGATTCGCGTATATAACCTTTGTCTAGAAGCTCTTGTACTTGACGCATAATCTCCTTCGTCTCCTCTGGATTGGTACGGTATGGCGCACGGTTTGGCAGTGAAGCACCGGGAATTAAGTCAATTTGATGCTCAATCCCTCGAATAGGCGGTAATCCCGGTGGCACGTCTTGTGGAAAGACGTCAGCGAACTCCTGCAAAATGTTAGTGACAGCAGGAGGCAAAGAGGAAGGCACGACCTCGAATGAAAATAATGCCTCTTTGCACACAAAAGCATAGCAAACAGATTTGCTGAAATCTAGCTCATCAATATCAGATTTGGTGGCAAATAAACATGCTCTTTTCAATTTAATTTCAGAAGCAACACTAGATGGTTTATTATTAGGCTTCATTTGTTGCTCAAATTCTTTTGCCACAATCTGATTTTCACTCTTATTCTTCTCCTGTTTTGCTTTATTAGCTCTATTAATATCATCTTTCAAAATAGAATCAGGAGTCGTAGGAAGCAAAGTAATATTTTTATCCTTATGAACAAGAGTATACTGATTGTTTCTACCATGGTGTACAGAATTTTTATCAAATTGCCATGGTCTACCAAGTAATAAGGAACATTCTTGCATAGGTACCACATCACAATCAACATAATCAGCATATGTAGAGATACTAAAATGCACACGAACAGTACGTGTTACCTTAACCTTGCCGCTGTTGTTGAACCATTGGATGTAGTAAGGATGTGGATGTGGTCTTGTGGTGAGAGAAAGCTTCTCCACCATCTCCATGCTAGCCAAGTTGTTGCAGCTACCTCCGTCTATGATGACGCGCACAGAATGTTCCTTCACAACTCCCTTGGTATGGAACAAATTGTGCCTCTGGTTGTGCTCAGCTTGTGTGACCTGCACACTCAAAACACGTTGAGCAACTAAACATTCATACCTGTCAGCGTCTTCAGGAGCCATGTATTGCGTCTCATGATCAGAATCATCTCCACCATGTTCTTCACGTGTAATAAGAGCAAAAGTCTCCTCATCATAGTCACTAGCGGACTCATATCCACCATCCTCGGTAACAATCATCACACGCTTAGATTTGCATTCTCTCGCATAATGACCTCCTCCCTTACAACGACGACAAATAATATCACTTGTGTGCCCTGTTGATGCCATGGAAGAAGAAGAACTCTGTGCAGGCCCGGCAGGTGCGCTCTTGGCAGATAATGGTTGTTGTGCCTGTTTTCTTGTATCACGGCTGGAGGAGGCACCTGATTGAGGTGCTGGTGCAGTTGAAGTAGAATATGCACGCGGTGTCCATGATGAAGGCCGGCCTGCAGAAAAGTTAGTTCGCGCCAATGCTTGTCGATCCTGCACTTCACGTTTAGCTTTACAAGCAAGATGGAATAAACGAGTGATATTAGTATACTCCTTATAGTCTAGAATGGTCTGAATCTCTCTATTTAATCCACCCAGAAAACGTGCAAGCATAGCTTCATTCTCCTCAACAATACCACATCTAATCATGCCAGTTTGTAATTCCTGATAATATTCTTCTACAGAATTTTTTCCTTGTCTTAAACGCTGCAATTTTTGAAGCAATTCACGTTGATAATATGGTGGAACCCAACGAGTACGCATAGCAGTTTTCAAAGCAGCCCAAGTAGCGGGAATAGGATATAATCTACAATGTTCAGACCACCATACACATGCAAAACTAGTGAAAGCACAAACAGCAGCAGCAACCCGTCTCTCCTCGGGATATTGTAAACATGTAAAACGTTGTTCAGTTTCTAACTCCCAAGTAAGATATATATCAGGGACATATCTACCCTCAAATGGTGGAATATTCAATTTCAGTTTAGGAATATGGACATTATCTCGTACCTGAGGTGGTGGTGCAGGCCTACCATTACGAATATATACCTGAGGTCGACCTGGTGGTGTTGGTGCTGGTGGCTGCACGTAGTGCTGATTTTGATCAACCTCATCCTCATAATCGCCCGCATACTCATCATCCTCCGGGGTACCACCAGCAGCAGTAGCAGGAGCCAAAGAAGCACCAACAGCAGTAGCAGCAGCACCAGAATTTTGTCCTGGCTCAATAGGAACACGCTGTGCTCATCCATACTGATTCGGAAGGGGCGTAGTTGTTGTTGTTGCAGAGGTGCGACAGGTGCAGCTGGTGGTGGAAGATGCGCAAGCAGTTCATTAAATCTGTTATCGAGCTTTGTTTCGAACGTCTTCTCAAGGCCAGTGATCTTCTCCATGGCCTCTTCAAAATTGTTCAGCACATCTTGCACCTGTTCAGTCATCATTTGCTGAAACTTATCATGAAGCTCCTTATTCGATAAGTTCTCCAGGTCAATCTCGTCGGCTTGTGATCCTGGCATGGTTAGTAGCAATAGAAACACACAAGAATATGATCCTACAGACTACGAACAAGTGGTGGTGGTGGGTGTCACAAATCCGTCAAGCAAAACTCAAATTCTTACCAGTTCTTACCCAGCAACAGGCGGTGATCGGCAACCGTTGTAGTCAAAACTCTCAAAGCTTGGATATAGCGATTACCACGGAGAGTCAAACGCACGACGTAGATGTATGTGGAGCTGGGAAGGCTTATAATAGGGTAGCAAAAGGGGTAAGCAATAATCAATTCAGAGATGCAAAGTTGAATAAACGCTCAACGACGGTACTGTGCTGGTCCTAGGCTAGACCGTGCTAGAGACGCGAGCCTAGAACATTAACAAAATCACGGCGCTGCACGTAAACAAGGGAAAAGCACACTTTGGAAAAAAAATTGCTCTTTTTTTTTGCGCTGCTTTTTTTTTTGCGCTGCTTTTTTTTGCGAAAAATCACTATAATGGCGAGTGTCTCAAAACTCTTCCCAGGTCAAACTGACAGGATGGGCACGGAATTTTTTCGACCAATTTTTTTTTTTCGACTGCCCGGACCCAAAAACTGGAAACGGGTCAAAAAAAACTTTCTATAACGGCGACTGTCTCAATACGCTTAGAAACACCTAAAAATAGGATAGCCAGAAAAATTTTCGACAAGTGCGTTTTTGGAAAATTTTGGGCCTAAACGGAGGGTGGTTTCCGGACTAGAGTGCGTTTTTTTTTCCGAAACCTACTCCGTCAAGGAAACACGAATCGGAAACTAGATGGATCCCGAAAACAAACCTAATAAGCAAGGAACTCAGATTGGTGGTGGATATATGGTGGTGGTATATGGCAGCGGTGGTGGTAGCGGTGGTAGTATATGGATATGGATCGATGGTGGTATATGGACACAGATTGGTGGTGGTATATGGATATGGATTCCGAGCGGTGGTGGTAGATGGCAGGGGCGATGATGATGGTGCAGCGGCGGCGTGACAACTTATGACCAGAACTCGAAACTCTAAAAGACTAGACTCTAAGACCAGCAACTAGACACGATGATGCAACCGCAAATTCAACAAAGCAAAACCCTAAAAAGACTATGCAAAAGCTCAGATTGGTTCGGATATGATGAACTAACCCTAATTTTTTTGTGGCTTTTTCGTGGACTGTAGGTATGAAGAACAGACTCGATCTAAACTACGAAAAACTGGAAAATCTCACCGAGCAACCTGGAAATCTGATACCACTTGATAGAGGCAAAGGTGTCCCGTCTTTCGATGAGATGATGGATTTCGCTTTGGTGGAAGTCGACTTTGACGATCCGACTACGAACGTGCGAGGACGTCGCGCCTTAGCAATCGCTAAACCAACTCTGAGAGGTTATTGACCACGCCGGAGCACGATCAACCTGACCACGAGGGTCTGTTTCCTGCGAGCAAACGAAGAACAAGCAAGAAACCGAGATTGCAATCTGGATATTGCGAATATAAGATGAAAGCTTTATTGATCAAGGTGGGGTTCTGTGACGCCTTTGTCTGGTCGTTGAACACAAACGAAGTACGCGAAGTTGCGCTATGGCGAACTTTAATATAAACAAAACTCACCGTCTAAACGGCGCCCTAAGGGCTGTATATATGGAGGAAGAGGGGGGAATTTCGTGGCCCTTGGTGGAGGGGTCCGAAATCAACCCTATCTCTTGTTTCCCCACACATACGGACTCTAAAAATAGCCTATACTTATGTATTTAGAAATTACATGGGACTGGCCCAATAATAAGGTGACGCAGCACCTAGAATAGCCTAGGGACGAAATTTATGAAGTGGCATCTTGTATATTTCATCCAAGGCTTCATGCACCCATTATGGTGGCTTCAAAGTCCTGAAATCATCACTTGTAACTCTGTTCTGGTTCCCCTTGCGCATGGCATCATCTCCATGCTTGTTCTTGCTCCAATGTCCATACTTCTCCAAGCTAGGCCCTTCATTTGTAAGCAAAACAAATGTATCCAATTTAGGCAGCATCATATTCTCATGAACATTAGAATCATTACCAACAAACGAAAGTACCTGATAATTTAATTGGCGTGCGCGAGCTCTAGTAATTGGTCCAGTATATGTAGCAGTAGGGGCTGTGGGTGTAACAATGGTATTGATGTCCTCATCAAAAGGATTTTGGTTGCAAGAGAAATAACAAGGATAACGTGGGTACTCCAGGGGCCACGAACGAGGTGGCGACCCTAAAGGAGGCGGTGTCCGCGGCGGAACGCAATGCGGCCGCGGAACGAGCCGAGCGAGAGAAGCAGGAGGCGCGGGTAGCGGAGGTACGGCAAGAGCTCTAGGCTCTCGTGGAAAAGCACGAGAGTTTGGAGCGTGACTCGAAGACTTGAGAGTCCAACCTTGCATCGGCTCTTGAGAGTGCCAAGGCCGCTAAGGCCGATGCCCACAAGGCCCTCCAGGAAATCGAGGATTTGAAGAAAATAGCGGCGGGTAAGGCATTCTTCATGCAAAGCAAGCATGTTAAAGTGAATTACCTGTTACTTACCCGGATTCGGAGCTCTCCAGGAACGTTCGCAGATCTGCCCCGCAGCGTGTCCGATGCTGCCGCATTCTACCGGGCCGAGGAGGGGAGCTCGATGGAGAAGGTCTTCTGGTCTCAGTATGCTGAGGCCGGACATCCGCTGCCCCTTAGCGACCAGCTGAAGCAGCTGGTCGAGCTCCACAAGGTGGCCGAACATGCCATGAAGGGCCTTATAGTTCGGCTGTGGCCCGAGGAGGCCATGCCTGGGAGCTACTTCGGCCTGGTGCGGCGGCTGGTGGATGCGTGTCCCTGGGTTGAAGTCGTCAAGCACTCCGCCTGCATTGAAGGTGCCCGTCGGGCCCTTGCCCGTGCAAAGGTGCACTGGGGCAGGATGGACGCTAAGAAGCTTCTGACGGACGCGCCGCCGGCGGGCAAGGAGTATCATACGCCCGAAATGTATTATAAGAGTGTCCTGAAGGGTGCCCGCATGATTGCGGGTGAGTGCTCGAAAGATGTAATATTTGAGTAGACTCGCATTTTTTTATCCTGTGCGCTGAAAACTTTGTTCATACGCACTAAGCAACGCTTATTAATTTAAAATATTACCTTCTGTGCGCCCGTTTATCAAATCTGAGAGATGGCAAGTCGTCGGCTTCAGCCCCCATGCCACGAGTGTTGGGGTGTTCGGGATAAACTTGAGCGCTCTTGTTCCCATTTTTGGGTCCATCTAGGGAGGCGCTCAACACAACGAACGAGGCAACCGAACTTATAATGCTTGAACACTCTCACTTAGCCATAGAATTCTATAATTTTAAATTTCGGCGAAGCCCCTAGTGTTCGGAAGACCGAGTTCGGGGCGCTATCCACGCCTGGGCCGGATAGAGCCGGTTCCTCGCTCTAAGCGGCATAAGTCTTTAGGGACTCGAAAAAACCTCTCGAACAGCGACCAGCTCTCGCCTTATCATGACGGTCAGTTTTAGCTTTCTCCACTGACGCGCTCGCCCAGCTCAACCGGGGCGCAATCGCAGTGGTTCTCCCAGTGCTACCTTAGCCGATACAATGGAATGTAAGGTACCAAAACATGGGAGCCGGGCAAACCCAACTATTGACCCAAGACATGATTCGGAGCCGATGCATATAATGCTATAAGTTCGGGGTGCCGCACTTGTGAAAGTGTTCGGACTTATCACACCATAATGTGGGGAACTTAAGCCCCTGGTGTGTTTAGCCGTACCAAAGTGTACGGATGCAACATGTCATAAATGAACGTATATATAAGAAAGAGATGCAATTATAAGCAAAAAGCGATGCACTGTTTATTCAAGGAATACTGCCATGAATGCAGAACGATACAAATAGTGCGGTAAGAAAGGGGTAGGACTATTAAACATGTCCCCCTCCAGGGGTAGGCTACGGAATGTTGTATAAAACAGGTATAATGCTCGAAATGGAGACCACCTGGATACTCGTCGTAGCTTTTCTTCTCCCCTGGCTGTTGCATCGTGAGTTCAGCAGGTCTGCTGCCGGACAGGGCCTCTGGTAAATGGGGTCCTGTTGATAAGAAAAAAGGAAAAAAAGATGACACACTTGGGAGCCCCTGGTGTGGTTGAGCCGCACTCTAGGCCTGTCGTGGTCGTGCCCCTCCCCCTATGCCCATGGTATCTCCAGAGCGTAATGATGTATGCGTAGGACCGTTCTAGCAATCTTGCAATGGCTGGGGTTGGGGCCGCATTGCTACGAGTGCTCGGAACGTGCCAGGTGGTCTTGTTGTATGTTACTCCGGGCGCGTTTAGTCGTGTCCGGTCACTTAACGGCCGGACTCGAGAATTGCCTTAAGAGGCTGCTTTGTACTTCTGCCGCGAGAGCCGCTGTGTGTTCCTCCGTTCGGAGCGAGCGTTTAGTGTTTCCGTTGACCGTGATGACTCCTCGAGGGCCTGGCATCTTGAGCTTGAGGTATGCGTAATGCAGCACCACGTTGAACTTTGCAAACGCGGTCCATCCGAGCAGAGCATGATAGCCGCTGTGGAACGGAACTATGTCGAAGATTAACTCCTCGCTTCGGAAGTTATCCGGGGATCCGAAGACCACTTCAAGTGTGACTGAGCCTGTACAGTTGGCCTCTACACCTGGTATGACGCCTTTGAAGGTCGTCCTTGTGGGTTTAATCCTTGAGGGGTCTATGCCCATCTTGCGCACTGTATCCTGATAAAGCAGATTCAGGCTGCTGCGCCGTCCATCAGGACTCTGGTGAGGTGAAATCCATCAACGATTGGGTCTAAAACCAATGCGGCGAATCCGCCATGGCGGATACTGGTGGGGTGGTCCCTTCGATCGAAAGTGATCGGGCAGGAGGACCATGGGTTGAACTTCGGGGCGACTGGCTCCATCGCATATACGTCCCTGAGTGCACGCTTCCGCTCCCTCTTGGGTATGTGGGTTGTGTATATCATGTTCACCGTCCGCACTTGTGGGGGGAAACCCTTATGTCCTCTATTTTTCGGCGGTCAGGTCTCTTCCTCGTCATCGCTATGTAGCCCCTTGTCATTGTTTTCGGCAATGAACTTGCCTGACTGCTTGAATACCCAACAATCCCTGTTGGTGTGATTAGCTGGCTTTTCGGGGGTGCCGTGTATCTGGCACGAGCGGTCGAGGATTCGGTCTAAATTGGACGGACCCGGAGTAGTTCTTTTGAATGGCTTTCTCCGTTGACCGGGTTTAGAGCCTCTGAATCCGGCGTTGACTGCCGTATCCTCAGTGTTATCGTCGTTAATGCGGCGTTTGTTCTTGTTGCGATGCGACCTGACATTGTGGTCCTTGGTATCCGGACTGCCAGAATTTTTGCTGAGGTTGTTACTGCAGGCTAGCCAGCTGTCCTCTCCCGCGCAGAAGCGGGTCATGAGTGATGTGAGGGCTGCCATGGATTTCGGCTTTTCCTGTCCTAGGTGCCGGGCTAGCCACTCGTCGCGGATGTTATGTTTGAAGGCTGTGAGGGCCTCTGCATCCGGACAGTCGACGATTTGATTTTTCTTTGTTAAGAACCGTGTCCAGAATTGTCTGGCCGATTCGTTTGGCTACTGAATTATGTGGCTTAGGTCATCGGCGTCTGGTGGTCGCACATATGTGCCCT
This sequence comes from Triticum dicoccoides, assembly GCF_002162155.2. Lineage (NCBI taxonomy): Eukaryota > Viridiplantae > Streptophyta > Magnoliopsida > Poales > Poaceae > Triticum > Triticum dicoccoides. Next base: position 228,865,162 of record NC_041389.1, on the reverse strand, counting down.
GGAAGTTGTCGAGGAACGCGGCTTCCAGGTCCTCCCAACACCCAATTGATTCTGCTGGCAAGCTGTTAAGCCAATGCCGAGCTGGTCCTTTAAGCTTGAGTGGGAGGTATTTGATGGCATGAATATCATCGCCGCGGGCCATGTGGATATGAAGGAGATAGTCTTCAATCCAAACCGCGGGGTCTGTTGTGCAATCGTAGGATTCAATATTCATGGGTTTAAACCCTTCGGGGATTTGATGATCCATTACTTCATCTGTGAAGCATAGTGGGTGTGCGGCGCCTCTATATTGGGCTATATCACGACGTAGCTCAAGCGAGCTTTGTCTACTGTGTTCGGCCCGGACGGAGTTGCTGTATCCGGCGCGACGGTTATCGTTGCGCATCATGGGGCGCCCACGCGATCCGTAGATCAATCTTGATTGTCTTGCCTTATCCTCCAACATGTCTCGCAAGTCCGGTGCATTCCCCCGTGGCTTCGTACATTTCGAGCGATGACGGGGTACGGTTCTAGAGGAGGGCCTAGGGGCCTCTCTGTCGCGGCCACGAGGTGGTCGGTCAGCCGTATTGTGCGCTGGTGATGCATGTTCATATGCCTCCTCCTCTAATCGGGGGAGCAGCTTGCGTTTGGGGTATCTTTTGGAGGGGCGTTCGAGTTCATGCTCTTCGGCTGCAAGGATTCCAGTCCATCTGTCGGCTAGCAGATCTTGATCAGCTCTAAGCTGTTGCTGCTTTTTCTTGAGGCTATTTGCCGTGGCCATAAGCCTGCGTTTAAAACGCTCTTGTTCGACAGGATCCTCAGGCACGACAAATTCGTCGTCGTCGAGGCTTGCCTCGTCTCCGGAGGGAGGTATGTAATTATCATCCTCTACCTCTTCGTCTGCCGCTCTCTCATGAGGGCTGGCTTCTCCGCCCTCCTGTGCTGAATCTTGCTGGAGGGGGTTGTCTTCGGCACTGTCAAGGGTGTTGTTGTCTCTGGTGCCGGAATCTCCATTCTTGCTGTGGCGGGATTTAGAGCGGTGCCGCTGACGCCGGCGTTTAGGCTGTTTCTTGAAAGGATCCTCCTCCGCTGCTCCATCGCCATTCCTGTCCTTTGGGGTATCCACCATGTATATGTTGTACGACTAGGTGGCTTTCCAGTGCCCCGTAGGCGCTGGTTTTTGGTTGTCTCCGGCATCGTCATCCATACCGTCGATGTCTTCGGAGTCGTAGTCTAGTATGTCGGTTAGATCGTCGACAGTGGCTACAAAGTGGGTGGTGGGTGGGCTTTGAATTTCTTCGTCGTCCGCATCCCAACCGTCCTGACCGTGATCCGGCCAAGGCTCTCCTGATAGCGAGAGATACTTCAGCAAATTCAGAATGTCGCCGAAAGGTGAGTGTTGAAAGATGTCCGCAGCGGTGAACTCCATGATCGGCGCCCAATCGGATTCGATTGGAGGGGGCGCGGGAGGTTCAGAGTCCGGAGAGGAGTCCGGCACCTCGGAGTCACTAGCCTTATGAGGGACAAAGTCAGTATTCGGCTCCATCGCCGTAGAGGTTGCAGCCCCCGAGGCGGTGTCTAGCCACCCATCCTCGATCTGCGCGGTCGGCTCCGAATTAAGGGTCGGAGCGGACACATGTGCGGCCTCCAGGGCACTGTCCGGCAGCAGAGCTAGATCATGCCCATCGTGACAGTGCGGCGTGCTCGGCTATGACTCGAATCTGTCGAAGATCAAGTCTCCACGGATGTCGGCCGTGAAGTTCAGGCTTCCAAATCTGACCTGATGGCCAGGGGCGTAACTTTCAATCTGCTCCAGATGGCCAAGCGAATTGGCCCGCAGTGCAAAGCCGCCGAATAAGAAGATCTGTCCGGGGAGAAAAGTCTCACCCTGGACCGCGTCGTTGTTGATGATCGAAGGAGCCATCAAGCCTATCGGTGACGACACAGAGGAACTCTCAATGAAAGCACCAATATCGATGTCAAAACCGGCGGATCTCGGGTAGGGGGTCCCGAACTGTGCGTCTAGGCGGATGGTAACAGGAGACAAGGGACACGATGTTTTTACCCAGGTTTGGGCCCTCTCGATGGAGGTAAAACCCTACTCCTGCTTGATTGATATTGATGATATGGGTAGTACAAGGGTGGATCTACCACGAGATCAAGGAGGCTAAACCCTAGAAGCTAGCCTATGGTATGATTGTTGTAATTGTTGTTGTCCTACGGACTAAAACCCTCCGGTTTATATAGACACCGGAGAGGGCTAGGGTTACACATAGTCGGTTACAATGGTAGGAGATCTACATATCCGCATTGCCAAGCTTGCCTTCCACGCCAAGGAAAGTCCCATCCGGACACGGGACGAAGTCTTCAATCTTGTATCTTCATAGTCTTGGAGTCCGGCTGATGATGATAGTTCGGCTATCCGGAAACCCCCTAGTCCAGGACTCCCTCACCGGGCGTTGGAGCTTGTGCGCAGCTATGGCATCGTCAGGTACGACCTTCTACGGGATGCGAGGGGCGTGCTAAGCCGGCTCGAGACGGAGCTTCGCGACGTCGACTTGTGTCTTGAGGCCGAGCACTTGCGCCTAGCACACGGATGGCGCCAGCTTGAAGTCACCGTCAACCTCAGCCGCCTGCAGCATGAGTCCGCTTGCTCGAAGGACGAGAGCACTAGTGCAGGATGCTGCTAACGTGACACTACGATCAGAGACCCTTTGATATACTGTGTGCGATGCACTAATCGCAAACGATGGTGTAAGAGAACCGTAAAAAATGTGCAAAACATTTGCGATGACGGATGCATCAAGCACGGTTCAGATTTTAGTTGCATGTGCGATGCAGGGCATACGGTTCAGTTCAATTAATTGTTTGCGATGAGCAATAACAAAAGAAACGGGCAGCCAGATGAAGGCATGTGCGATGCACAACATACGGTTCACTAGGATGAACTATTTGTGATTAGGAAACACAAAAGAAACTGTCATCCAGATCAAGGTGTGTGCGATATACAACATGCGGTTCACTAAGATGAATTGTTTTTGTTGAGACAAGAGAACATAAACGGTTCAATATAACAAGATGTGTGTGATACGCGGCAAACAGGTCTGTAATCAGAAATGTGTGCAAAGACCGATAATAATACAAACGGTTGCTGCTAATATGACGTGTGTGTTGTGCAATGGGATTGCATACAGAACAACAACATATATATTACATGCATGAGTAACCAAATTAAACATCCAATTACATAGGTGGCTACTACAACCATGGCATTTGCACACACCAAAGTAAACTATTACATGCATAATTTCATAGGTGGCTATTACACACATGACACTTCCACACACCAATAAAGTAAAGTATATATTACATGCATGATTAAGTAGAATAAATGATCATCTGATCATTATCTACTGCTTGTGACGCTTGCTCTGCTTGTGCCTCGATCTGGGCTCGTCGATTTGGGTAACGAGGCACTTCCTCATGTCAACGATCCGCATGTGCATCTCTTAGCATGTGTACACGCTCTTGGCCGTGAACCTGATGTGAGGTTCATCCAGTCGCCGCATCCAGGCCCTGTGCCAGGATACGGGATTTGTTCTCTAGGCATCCTGCTTCATCTTTTCATAGTAGGGGTCGATTATGGACGAGGCGAGTTCGACCAGGGAGTCCTTCTTCGTGCTGCCCCAGACCCTGTAGTGGTCACGGATTTCGACAAGGTTCTAGGAGGCCAAGCCTGTAACACTGAGCGCTTTTACATCGTCACTGGTTTCCACCATGGCAAACTTGTAGTCGGTGCTGTTGACAAACCTGTTGAAATGGTCACAAGGCTCTCTGGCCATGCAGTAGTGGTAGATGAGGACATGATGGCACACGCACAACTGGGAGACGACAACCTTCTGATCTATGCCAGGAAGACCGGCGGTGTACTGGAGGTCGATGCCGACCACCTTGTACTTGTCTCCAGCAAGTAACTACTCAACGGTGTTGATGTAGTCGTCCACCACGGCCGGGTCGATGGTGTACACCACCGAGAGATCCGTCTCCCTCGCGTGGGTCTCGACTTTATGCTCGTCAAACTCCATTGGAGCACCGCTAGACATCCCCTCTCTATGCGTCGTGGTGGGTGTGCTTGTTGTGTTGTGGGGCGCGATCGAAAGGTTGAAGAGACTAAGCTTATAATGGCCGCGGGAATTAAAGGGGAAGCCGGACGACCTAGAATATCGATCGGCACGCCCTGATGGCAGTTCTAATTCGCAGCGCGTAACTCCATCGTGCCACATGTAACTGCATCGCGTGGCAACGCGCGCGGCGTAACTGCATGCATATGGGGCCCAGACGTGATCGTGCGCAGGACCAACCGCTGGCAGAGCGCGCACGGAGGGACACAAGCAGAGTGCTCCGCGGCCGCCTCAAATGCGAGCAACCATATATATGCATATAGTAGTTGAATACGCAAGGAAAAGCTTTCCACAACCCGAGCGCGCCGATGGACGCGAGCAGAGCACGTCGCGGCGCCTAACGGCGAGCACAACGCGCTGCAGCGCCTAATAGCGAGTAGAGCTTGCCGAGGGACGCGATCAAAGGCCGGCCCCGTGTGTGTTGTGGGCAAATGCTTGCTGGTATATAACCTCAAATTTAACCAACAAAATGATAATGCATGTTACAAAAATTATATAACTGGAAACTATGTTCAAATACGAATTCGACGATATAATCTTTGGCGACATGCATCCGTATTTTATTAATTAAATCCTAGTTATATCCAAGGACGGGTGTATAGTAGTTAATTAAATCGCAAACATTTTTCATTAAACGTATGTGTACGTGTCCTTTCATCCTTCTATCGCATGTCTTCTCACTTTGCTGCCGCAAACGGTTCGAGCGCAAGCTTGAGCAGCGCGCGCGGACGTTCTTTTGGCCAAATGGTGCTGGGCCCGTTCCCGCGCAACCGTGCAGGTTCTCGCGCAAGCTTCATGCCCGACTCGGGGAAATCCCAAAAAATCCCAATGCTTATCAACCTACTATATAAACCCTCACGGCCGGCGAGTCCTGCGTCGCATTTTCCCCTCCCTCATGTAGCTTATCTCATCTGCTTCTCCCAAAATCGGCAATGGCACCAGACCGTCATCGTCGCTCAGCCACTCCACCGTCATCAGAGCACAGCTCCAGCTGGGAGGCTACACCGCGGCGGCAGCGCAGTCCCTGGCGTAGTGTGGTGCGCGCGGCGTCCCAATTGGGTGTGTGCGGAACACCCACCACACGATCGGCTGCCGGTGCCCGTCGGCAGCTATTGCCGGCCGCCGTTGCCGCCACAGCTCCGTCGAAAGCCAGGGCCATCACCCGCTCCGCCACCATGGCCATCACCCGCTCCACCACCGCGGCCCGAAGGCAGGAGGTGGTGGTCGTCGCAGCCACCCCATCGTCATCCGCCATGGCCATTAGCCCACCATCGACTGCCGGGATCATCTCCCATTCCGCCACCGCTGCCCACGGGAGGGAGGCAGAGGTGGAGGCCTTTTATGTGCGGAAGTGACCTTGCACGCTACATCGAGTTCCTGCGGGAGGAGGAGCGCCTCGTCGAGCATGTAAAGAGACTTACCACCACCGTGGCTGCGGCACACGCTGACGCAGAGGCGAGGAATCAGGAGATCTACAAGCAGTCCGGCCGCTTCGAGACGGGTCGTGTCGAGCGGCAGAGGGTGTTCGAGGTGAGTGTCGTTGAGCATGCTGTAGCGGCAGGCACCGTATTGCAGTTGTCCAACTCGTCGGTAAGCTCCTCCTCCTATTCCTCTTACTGAGCATGCTCGGCAGAGGAGAGGCTGCCGGAAGTAGTACAAAGCCCCTCCATAGTAGTATTTAGGGGCTATTTTGTTTAGTTCCTCTGACTATAGATTTGGTGGAACTGTACAACGTACTTAAAATTAGGTAGTATATATATTTGAACTAGCTATTTCAGTACGTGGTTGGCAGCAATTGGGGAAATGTCTGGTCGGTTCAGCTGTAAAGTTGAACTATTTGTATAAATTAAGCACGACTACTTAATCTATGAATGAAATCTATGCTTAATTACTAAATTTTAGTTTCAAAACTTAGATAGTGCTAGTGATTTTTAGCTGCATATTTTGACAAATCGCAATGTTACAAGGATTGACAAATGGCAATGTTACTAGATCAACAAAGGTCAATCTTTCCAGTTTGACAAATGGTAATATACCCAATATGACAGATGCAAATCTTACGAAATTGTCTCTACGTGGTTGCACACGGGTCATCCGAAAAAACCGTTTGCGTTGAAGGTAGGTAGAAATCCTGCTTGCCAATTTTTCTCTTGGCTCAGCATCGAAGTCTCGCTTTGCATACCTTATTCAATCTAAATCGTTTGCATTGAAGAGAGATGCACAAATCCTGCTCAGCGAACTTTCCCTTGGCTTACCGCGGAAGACCACAGCTCTCACTTTGCATACAGGTGGTCTACCTAAAACGTTTGCGATGAAGAGCTGCACAAATTCTGCTCGGCATATTTTCCCTTGGCTTACTGGGGAAGCTGTCAGTGTACATATGGGTGTTCTATCTAAAACGTTTGCGATGTTAGAGTGGCAGCTAGTTGTTTCAAAATGCCTTTGCTGACTGTTATTCGAGTGCACCTTCTCTCAAAATGGACACGAAAATTACCACAGCATGTCAGGTGCCATTCCATGATAGCATGCCAAATTTCTTGAATTTCAGATGAGTTTTGGATTTACTAGAATTTGAAAACAAAGTATCTCAACGTGTTGCCGGCAGTCAATAGTGTTGGTGGTTGAAATTCATTCTCATTTCTTGCATGGGACCTAAGCATGCACCCAAGGACACAGATTTGATTTTTCAACCAATTTATATGCACTGGAGCATGTGCATGTAGTTCAAATTTGAATTATGCACATGAAATGCCTAGAAAACCCAGTTAATATATAAAAATGTGCAAACGAACCCCAAAAAATTCCAAAATTGAACAACACTCCTGTTGTTCTATGTTGACACTCACTACTGGAATCAGCTTCTTTGCCGTCCGCCATGGCAGACGGCAAAGGCATAGATCCCGGACGGCAAACTTCTTTGCCGTCAGCCAGCAGACGGCAAACTGTCCGTCTGAACAGGTGCCAGCAAAGGCCTTCTTTGCTGTCCGCTTCCTAGAAACGGACGGCAAAGGATTGTGTCGTCCGCCATCTGAGGCCAGCTGACGGCAAAGACAACAGACGATAGTGGGGTGGTGTCAGAGCCGTTAGGGGGTTAACGACGCTCTTTGCCGTCCGCTAGCGGACGGCACTGAGTCGAAATTCTTTGCCGTCTGCTGACGGAAAGCAAAGAGCTCAGTTAGGCCAACACTGAGAAGCTGCCATGTGGTCAGCTATGCCGTCTGCCAGCGGACGGCAAAGATTCAAAGGTCTTTGCCGTCCGCTGGCAGACGGCATAGCTGACCAAATAGGCAGCCAGTGTTCCAGTGTTTACAGGTAGCTCCCACGTGTCCTCTTTGCCGTCTGCTAGCAGACGGCAAAGCTCTTTGTCGTCCGCCAGCAGACGACAAAGAGGCTATATATCCCCTATTTTTATTTATATCCATTTAATTTCACTGGAATTCACACACAGATATACATATATATTTTTTCACAGGCACATCAGACATATGATGTATCCAACACATAGCTCCATCCATGACAACATATATACATAGATAAGAAAAGTAGTTTCATCCATACATCTTACACTAATATCACAATGTTCATCCAACACATTGTTCCATGCATCCATATAACAAGTTCCACATTATTGTTCGATACAAACGAAAAGAAGAACTGAGAAACAAGCACTCCATCCATTCAAGGTTCCATATAGTGAATTAAATCTGCAAAATGGGAAACAAGAAAGTTAGAAGAAGAAGAGGAAGAAGACTAGAAGAAGAAGAAGAAGAAGAAGAAGAAGAAGGAGGAGTTCTTCTTCTTCTTCTTTAGTCTTCTCCTCCTCCTCCTCCTCCTCCTCCTTCTTCTTCTTCTTCTTTCCTTCCTCTTCCTTGATTTTCTTCATCTTATTATGTCATTTGTGGACTAAATAGGTTAAATTATGTCATAAATGGACTAAACAGGCTAAATAAGAAGAAAAATACAGTTATCATGAAGGTGTAGGAATGTCTGGGCTGCGCCATTAGCAGACGGAGGTGAAGGACCGGTCGGGGTTCCGGCATTGGCAGATGCGGAAGGATTGGTCAATGCTTGTAGAAGAAGAAGAAGAAGGAGAAGGAGAAGAAGAAGAAGAAGAAGAAGAGGAAGAAGAAGAAGAAGACGAAGAAGAAGAAGA
>NC_041389.1:228731029-228855849 GCF_002162155.2 Triticum dicoccoides | reverse complement strand
GTCGTCGTCGTCGTCGTCGTCGTCGTCATCGTTGTTGTTGTTGTTGTTGTTGCTGCTGCTGCTGTTGTTGCTGCTGCTGTTGTTGCTGCTGCTATTGTTGCTGTTGCTGCTGCTGGTGTTGTTGCTGGTGCTGGTGTTGTTGCTGGTGTTGTTGCTGCTTTTGTTGTTCTTGTTGTTGTTATTGTTGTCGTTGTTGTTGTTGTTGTTGTTGTTGTTGTTGTTTTTATTGATGTTGTTGTTGTTGTTGTTGTTGTAGAGGTGCGACAGGTGCAGCCGGCGGTGGTTGTGGAAGACGCGCGAGCAATTCATTAAACTTGTTATCGTGCTTTGTGTCAAACGTCTTCTCAATGCCATCAATCTTCTCCATGGCCTCTTCAAATCTATTTAGCACATCTTGCACCTATCCACTCATCATTTGCTGAAATTTATCATGTAGCTGTTTGTTCGTCATGTTCTTCCAATCAGTCTCATCAGCTTGTGATCCTATCATGGTTAGCAACAATAGAAGCACACAAGAATATGATCCTATAGACTACTAGGAAGTGGTGTTGGTGTGTCCCGAATCCGTCAAGCGAATCTCAAATTCTTACCAGTACTTACCCAGTAGCAGGTGGTGATCGGCAACCGTTGTTGTCAAAACTCTCAAAGCTTGATAGAGCAATGGCTTGGGAGAGTGATACGCACGACGTAGATATATGTGGAGCTGGGAAGGCTTATGATAAGATAGCAAAAAGGGTCAACAATAATCAATTCAGAGATGCAAAGTTAAAAAAACGCTCAATGACGGTACTATGTTGGTCCTAGGCTAGACCACACTAGAGACGCGAGCCTAGAACAATAACAAAATCACGGCGCTGCATGTAAACAAGGGAGGAGCACTCTCTGATTTTTTCCCTTTTTTTTGCGCTCTTTTTTTTGCGCTCCTCTTTTTTTGCGGAAAATCACTATAATGGCGAGTGTCTCAAAACCCTTCCCAAGTCAAGATAACATGATAGACACGAAATTTTTGCGACCAATTTTTTTTGACTGTCGAGACCAAAATCTGGAAACGACTCAAAAAAAACTTTCTATAATGGCACCTATCTCAAAACGCTCGGAAACACCTAAAAATAGGAGAGCTAGAAATTTTTTGACAAGTGCGTTTTCGAAAAACTTTGGGCCTAAATGGAGGGTGGTTTCTAGACTGTTTTTTTGGAAACCAAACTCTTCTATGGCATGGCAAAAGATTGATGGAATCCGAAACCTACTCAGAGAAGAAAACACAAATCTGGAAACATATGGATCTTGAAAGTAAACCTAATATGATATGGACTCAGAGTAGTGGTGGTATATGGATACAGATCGATGTTGGGTATATGGACTCAGATCGGTGTTGGTATATGGCAGCAGCGATGACGATGGTGATATATGGAAGTGGTGATGACGATGGTGGTATATGGCAGCAGTGACTATGATGGTGGTATATGGCAGCGGTGATGACGATGGTGGTATATGGCAACGGTGATGACGATGGTGCGGGGGCGGTGTGACAACTTGTGAATAGAACTCGAAACTCTAAAGGACAAGACAATAAGACCAGCAACTAGACACGACGATGCAACCGAAAAATCAACAAAGCAAAACTCTAAAAAGATTATGCAAAGGCTCAGATTGGTTAGGATATGATGAACTAACCCTAAATTTTTTTGTTTTGGCTTTTTCGTGGACTGTAGGTATGAAGAACAGACTCGATCTAAAATACGAAAAACTGCAAAATCTCACCGAGCAACCTGGAAATCTGATACCACTTGATAGAGGCAAAGGTGTCCCGTCTTTCGATGAGATGGTGGTTATCGTTTTTGATGGAGTAGACTTTGACGACCTGACTACGAACATGCGAGGACGTCACGCCTTAGCAATTGCTAAACCAACTCTGAGAGGTTATTGACCACGCCGGAGCATGATCAACCTGACCACGAGGGTCTATTTCCTACAAGCAAACAAAGAACAAGCAAGAAACTAAAATTGCAATCTGGATATTGCGATAAAAGAGGAAAGTTTTATTGATCAAGGTGGGGTTCTGGGACGTCTTGGTCTGGTCGTTGAACACAAACGAAGTACGCGGAGTTACAGCTATGGCGAACTTTTAATCTAAACAAAACCCAAAGTCTAAACGACGCCCTAAGGGCTGTATATATGGAGGAGTAGGGGGAATTTTGTGACCCTTGGAAGAGGGGTCCGAAACCAACCCTATCTCTTGTTTCCCCACACATACGAATTCTAAAAACATCCTATACTTATGTATTTCGAAATTACATGGGCCTGGCCCAATAATAAGGTGACGGAACACCTATAATAGCCTCTGGACGAAATTTGTGAGATAGGGCCCGACAGCCGCGCCTTATGCAGCACTTATAATATGCTTCAAACCAGTACAAACCTTACAGATACAAACATGGATTCAAGAGATTGCATTATTTGAACTAAAATTTGGCAACTGCCTACAGATTTAAGATTGAAAAAAGATAAGTGTCTCATGATCTCCTCTTTTCGTTTTCCCTCCACCAGGTACTACGGTGGGAAGGGAAGAGGACTAGGGAAGTGCCCCAAGCAGGAGCCCACCCCAATCTCATCACAGCGTCGGGCATAGCCTAACAAGGTCGGGAGTGGCGAGGTTGCGAAGGAGGGACTCGGAGGGCAGCTCGATGGTGCACCTTGTCATCACCTCCAGGACCAGCAAGAAGCCCCAGCTAGAGCAATGCAGGAATCAACAACCAACACTCAGCTGGAAGACTGCTGGAGGGGGATCAAGGCACCAAGGGAACATCTCTCCCCGGCTATCACCCAAAGAGACTGGAGATGGTGGTGCCGGGGGGAGGGGAAGGGGGAATCAGGAAGATGGGGTGGTCGGCAATACATTACGAAGGTGTCGATGCCATCATACTCCGACCTGACGCCCCATCACCCGCCTTCCCCGCCGTCCCTCGCTTTTTCCCCTCCTTCACCACCACTGCAAGGAGACACCGGACCCACAAGCCGTCGCCTTCCCCGGAGAGATGACCAGCAACGGGAGCAACCAGGACGCCCAAAACATGCCACTCCCCACCTTGGCAGGCAGGAAGGCGCCCTCCTCATCAACATCGACCCCAATTCCAAGGAACGGGGCAGTACTGGGATTTCTAACGATCCCAAGCCCTTTGCCTTGGACTTGGACCAGACCCACTCCCTGAGCGCCAGCACCATTTCTTGGCATCATCAGCTCCAAGCTAGGTCCCGGGGCCCGACCCCGGGCTCTCCCTTCCAGAATACTCAAGACGAAGCAAAATGGAGGAAGAGAGGGATGTGGATGAATGCCTCCACTCCTCCCACGCTCCTCCTTTTATAGGTGAGCTGGGGGATGGGGCCTGATTCCCTAACGGGTAACCACCGCTCTCCTCCACCAATCCCAGAAGACCGGGCCTCTGCCTTGATGCTCTTCCGCACCACGCGCCTCCGTTACCTACTCCGCTCAATGCATGCGGCATACGTGGCTGAGGATAAGGGCATGGTGGGAAGAGTGAATTGGCGGTTAACTGCTCATGCGTTAAAGTCTTTCACGGGCCATTACAAGAATGGTCCCGCCACCATTGGTGTTACCGACATGTGGAAAAACCGGAAACTGGCCCGGGCTCAAGATAATGAAGAAGCAAAGAAGATCTCAAAGGACGAAGCCGCCGCTGCACTCTTGCATGTGCACTGATTAGGGCCTACCCTGACGACGCCCAGCGGCGCGTTCGTGCCAGGCCCGGGGGCTTCCGTCAGTGCAACAAACCCTGGGTCAGTTGCCTGTACTGTGCACAGGTACGAGGACAAGTCCACAACACCATGATCAGTCCAAGCAAGATGGATCGTTCCCCTTGGAGGGTCCAAGCACAGACAAAGATGGGCAAGATTAGCTAGAGGGGCAAGATACTACTAACGGAAAAACCTCCCCTGCCGGGCAGGAGAGCTTGGCGAAGACAAGGTTATCATCGGAAGCAAGCCCCCTGGATCGTCTCGGTAGGCCTGCCGGGACTAGCAAAGGCAAGCCACTTCATCGCACCACCTCACCATGACGTACGTTGTCGATCAATGCAGTGTCAAGCTCCAGGGTGACTAAGTGGCTGCTATATGCCACATGGAGGCCACCTCCTACATAATATACCTACAAGCGACACTCGTCCCGCGACATGTCGAGCGAGTAGGCGCCGAGCTGGCAAAATGGCCCGACAGAGCCTGCCGGGCAAGCTATGACGTGACATTGAGCGGCGCATTTAATGCACTCTGTCAACCTTCAGAGTTAGGTATGATAGCACTATTTGCTATCTAATCAGTGTGTAATGACTGATTTTCCATTGTGGTGACCCCTTGATCTATCAAAGGAGGCCCATGGCAACCATAGAAAGGATTTGGACCCTTGTGTACTCATACGCGCATAGCCATTCTCATCCCAAGGCGACCCTGCCGGGCAAGAGCGCGGCACTTTCCACCACAATCCACTATCAGTCCACCAAAGTAGGAGTAGGGTTTTACGCCTTGCGGCAGACTGAACCTGGGTAAAAATTGCCCGTGTGATGTCTATCGTGCTGTGTCACGCTCCTGGGCTCTTTGTGCAATGTGCCATCCCCCCGCCGAACCAGAAAGGGGCTCGTAGCCCCATAGGTGGCTGTGGTTCCCCACGACAACGCGCGTAGCTGCTCTCATCCCAAGGCGTCTTTGTCGGGCTTGAGTGTTGCGTCTCCACCATGGTCCTTTCATCAATCCACCAAAGCAGGAGTAGGGTTTTATGCCTCACGGCGGCCCGAACCTGGGTAAAAACTGCATGTGTCATTGTTGTCATGCTGCTTTACGGCCTCCGCTATTTGTGCAACGCGCCCTTCCCCCTTGCCGAACCACAAGGTTCCCATGGCCCCATAGGTGGCCGTGTTGAACCACGACAGGAGGCCACCGCAGCCGCCGCCCCGCCCACCGCCCGAAGCCAGCGCCACTGTTCGCTATTCATCGTCGTCGTTCTATAAGACGATTGCCCCCTCCCATTCGTTTTTTTGTATTAGATCGGTTAACCGCGGTTCATTTAAACCGAACAGTTTTGATTAAAATCGATTGTTGGTTTTCTTTAGTTTAGCCGTGGCAGTTGTTTTTTTAATTTAGTGGTCGTTCACTGTATAAGCTTCCGCGGCGAACGCAGCTCGGCAATCTGTTTAGTCCTTTTTATTAGCAGATTAGCCCCTAAACTTAGAATAGCTACAACTTTTTAACCATAGGCCCAAATTCAATGAAACCAGCAGCAAATTCTTCATATTGTTTAGATCTATCCACTGGTATAATTTTTGTAAACTTTTGTCAGATTAAAATTTGAAATTTCAGATTTGCATTCGAACTTCAAATGGCCATATCTCCTAAACTGTAGCTCAGTTTGAGTTGATTCTTTTTGCACTTTATCACCATAGCCCAACCCTATCACTTGGACCATTCTCACAATATTTTTCACACACTAGGATCTGTCCATGATAGTTTCACTTATATGCCTTGTATGCACCATAGTTCATGTCACATTTTTGAACCTCATGTCACATGTTATTTTGCACTTAGTATTTTTTTATAGTTAAGTGTGTTGTGTGTTCATTTGGATTTTTCGAGCCTTTTCATGTTGCATGTCATTTGATTCTCCAAAATGATTGCTTACATGAATGCAATGTTTGACTTTAAAGATTTTTATCAGAGAGTGACGAGTAGTTCTATTAAGTAAATTTCTGAGAGCGACATAATCTTCTTCAACTATTACCATGCAAGTTCACATTTGACCTTTCTTTCAGTTACCTATGTTTTATATGTGTACTTAGTCCGCTGCGGTAGGGTTGCATGATAGGAATTTTATGTCAGATGGTATGCTCTTACCTAGTAGTTCATTTGAGGTAGGCCTAAACTATACAACCTTTGTCACCATCATGTAAGTTTATTTTTGCCTCGCTAATGTAGATGTGGATTGGGAAGTGTTAATGGTGAGACATGAGTGACAAAGTAGTAATCAGAACCAAGACTTAAATGAACTACCTGGGCGAAAATTGGTTTGAATGGTGGCGAAGTACAGTGGGGCATGCATGGGAAATCCATGGTGGTGCACCACTAGTGGTCCGTTCGCTCAGGATCAAAGAGATCAAATGTATTTTCATGTCTAGAAGCTTACGTGTGCAGCCACAAGCCATTATGGGCTCTCGCTTAGTTGAGTAGATTATGTGACCCCTTCCGGGATAAGCTAGCAGATGTAGAATGAGTAGGTGTACCGGCCTATCCATGGGATAAGGGGCAATACTTTCGAAAGGCTATGTCTCAATCTTCCGATCATGGAGGTGGTCGAGTCTTGTGGGGAAAGTGTGCAACCTCTGCAGAGCGTCAACCTAATCGATTAGCCGTGTCCCCGATTACGGACAACTTGAGCATCTAGTAGTGGAAATGCCGGGATATCTCATCACCCTTAATTTAAACAGTTGGGTTTTAAATGAAACTTGGGAATGGATCGAGTTGGGTTTGCCAACTCATCCTATGCTATTACTATAGTGGTAGAATAATATCTTTTATTCTAGGAAAAAACTAGCTTTGTGCAAAACAAAACTTAGAGCTTCCCACTAGCCAAATTGCATGTACAAATAGGTTTAGTATACTCATGATGTGACTTGCCAGTACATTCAATGTACTAACCTAAAGGGATGTAACGTCCTATGTTGCAGGAATTTCTATGATGGGTAAGAGTTACGTTGTAGGGTAATTATCTACACTCAACTTGCCATTGGTGTTGATGGGACTCCACACCCGTTTGTTTATCTCCGTTGAGACTTATGAGGTATATATCAGTTTTACGTTTTTTTACATGTGATTGCACTTTGATATATACATTGATGTACTATGTGTGCCAGCATACTGATCCAGGGATGACACAGATACGCAGAGGCTTGACCATTTGAGGTCGGTTCGCTACACATGAGCAGGGGCTATTGGCATGACGTCTGTGCTCGGGTCCATCCCTGCTGCGCTGATAAACCCAAGTGATCGAGCTCTGACTCGTGGGACGGCCCCATGCACGTCACCTCACCAAGTCCTTGGTGCCTTGTCTCCTCATGGAACAATCACGAGTTGGTCAGCAAGCGCGCGTCGCCCCCTATACTTCGTAACCTGTTAACATGCAGCGGGTTCAGGAGCCAGGAGTTTGGACGTCGTACTGATAGCACGTCGCATCGCCTCAGGAGGCCTAGCAGCAAGCAGGCGACGGCCAGATCTACGCCACCGTTTGCGAAAAGCTAAGTACAACCACTTCATGGGGCACGCCATTACCGGTTGTAATGCCTTCTCCCTACGTCCGTGGTGAAGCATGTCGGCTCTTTTTCGCGTCAGTCACTTGCATGTCGAAAGGGGTGCTCCAGGAGCATCGCGCCTCGGGGGCTCTCACCGACTCTCGTGCCCCTCACCCCCTCGCCTTGTCCCAGGCATCACGACCTGACATACCAGCGGCTGCTGAGGCTTGCTCTAGGGCCGGGTCGTGAGGACGTACATCATTTTGGCAAACAAGAAAAAGAGAGGTAAGCCTCGCATGGAAGCATGGGGACGAGATTCGCAATTTAACCGCGAAGGCGTTGGTTAAGACACAAGGGGATCAATTTTTCATGCACCTCTCGCCGGGCCTGCATTGACCTATCACAAATAGAAGATGGACATTAAGCCAAACTTCAAGGAGATGCGCCATCACGTCGCGAGAAATTCCCATGAGCCACGACCGATCCATGCTGCAACCCAAAGAGCTAAGTTGACTGCCTCGCACGACTTGGTGATCTTTTGATAATGTTCCTTCTTTTCGCAATCTCGTCCAGGGCTGAAGCCTATTCTCTCGCATGAGCCTCTTGCGCATCAAGGGGGACCTTCTGAGCATCACTCCTCAGGAGCTCTTACCGGACCTCGAGCCTCTCACCTCCTGGCCTTGTCCCAGGCATCGCGACCTGACATACCAGCGACGACTGAGGCTTGCTCGGGGCTGGGTCCTAGCGACGCAGAGCACTAATGCAACCATGAAGAAGGGACCAAGTCTAAATGAGAAGTGCCATGATAGAGCTTAGTTTCGGATCCCAAAAGCATTAAATTTAAGGCGCAAGCGCCATGGTTCCTTACATGCCCCCATGGTTCCTTACATGAACCCAAAAGAAAATCAGTCCAGTCCTTCTCAACAATTTATGAGCAAAGCATACAAGGCAAGATTCCTCGGTCTGCATCAGCAAGGTATACATGGATTCCAGTGTAAGATATTCATTCATTTCAATTGGATACTGCAAACGTTTCCGGCATAAGGTACCGAGTCTTCCCTAATAAGTCTTTAAGGGGGGAAGCTTATGAGGTATGGTACCCAGTCTTCCTCGGCAAGATATCCACTGAAAGCTTCAAGCACAAGCTATCTAGTCATATCGATGGATTCCAACGCAACCTGCCCAGTCTTCCTCAGTACAACACTCGTACAAGAAAATAAACAATGGATTGTCAGCATATGGCAGTTTTTCCAAAGCAACAAATCTGCAACAGTTAAGTTGGAAGCAAGAATCAGTAAGCACAAAGGTATATCCACATAATCATATATTTATTCATACAGTGGGTATGATGCCAAGTTCATGCAAGTCTCTCGCACAAGGAAGAATTCACGATACGCATCCGACAAGCTCACTGGATATACAAAGTGGCAGAAAACGAGTGGGTGATGCAAGAATTGACAAGTCTGGAAGAAAGACAACATTGAGGCAACAATCTTGGCAGTGATTATCGAGATCAGCCCAGCACATCCCACAAGGTGATGCTATTAATCCGGTCACTCTCTCGCATAGTCAACAACCGTAATGAGATCTGTATAAGCCCACATGAATTGGATAAATATCCCAAGACTAGAGACATGATCAAGACCAAGGTATATATACTTGCAAGATATTCCACATGACAGTACTCACGGCCGCGAAAATAATCAAGGATATATAAGGCCCAGCTCTTTCTATTAAGGATCCAGATAAACAAAATGATAAGGAAAGAGCAAGACCGATAATTCAGGTATGCCAGTTATTGTGTGAAAAATGTGGTATGGATACCCAAGACAGTCTGATATTTCATATCAAATACCAAGTGAAGATACGCCTAAGAGGTCCACTTCGTTGTGGTAAGGACCTCATATCAAGGCAACCAGCTCAGCCCACAGTATATGCTCAGAACTGTCAGCATTGAATACCCAAGTCTATCAAGTCCGACCCAAGGATAGCTCAATATATTGACCTCAGCAATCGTGTTGAAGCATAGCACAGACTGTTATCCCCATGAATACACTGGCAAAATGAAGAATCAGTGTGAGAGCACATACTTTCAAGATTGTTATCTCTCGTATATGGGGAGCAATTATAGAATAGCCTCCCGTGAATGGGATTCTTTGCCCAGATCACCGTTAGTCAAGTCTGCAAATGTGATCATCAGGAGATGGTGCATTTTCTATCAGTCACATCAAGCGACAGTCAACCCTTTGGTGCAGAGTGGATATGAAAGACAATGAAGTCAGGCAAGATAAGTCGAAAACTCCTGCAAGATGTCAGAATCCATCAAAAAGGACAAGTATGATTCCTATCACTGCTTTGAACCCAGAAGGTAGGCATATATTCAAGCAGTCTGATATCTGAATAGAAGAGATTCCTAGTTCCAAGGTAAGATGTGTTCCCCACTTCGTTGAATATTCTCGGTACTCGATACAAGAATAACATCTCCAGCAAGGATCAGTATCAAGAAGGACACATATGACAGTAATGATAATTTTTCAGACCCTAGCTCAGCCAGCAGATGTGAAGGGAAAATTTGAGTCAGTATGAACAGGAACATATGAGGTAAGTCCTATCAGAATGTCAGATACGATGAAGCAAACCACCCCAGATCAAGGCAGTCAGTTAGATCCAATTTTGTGGGAATATTTTATGTGAATGAATAAAAGAAACCTGAATTGGAAATGGTTACTTCAAGTCAGAAAAATTATTTATCCCCGAGCAACCAAATCTCGAGGACGAGATTTCTTTAAGGGGGAAGGTTTGTGACACCCTGGATTTTGCCCTTTTTCTTTTTCCTTTGATTTTCTTGGATTTATTGATTTGATTTGCTTTTCTGGGGCTATGTAGTTCCAAAACTTGGGAAGATCATGTCTTCCTTGGTTTTATAGTGGCTTGTCATCCTCATAACCATCCCTAGCTCATGTCATTTTCATCCTAGCGCAAATTTGAATATTCTTTTTATTGGGAATATTCCTTTTCTATTAAAGGGATTATCTTGTTTCCCTAGGTTGTGAAGCAACCCATCTTTCTGTCACTCCAAAATTCCCAAATATTTCTCATAAATTGTTTGGATCCTATCTTGTTGATGCCTTTGGTAGGCACGGGGCCACCGATGACTTAGCCCAAATGGGAGTTGGTCGGAGTGGCCGGGAGAGTGTCATGGCAGTAGATCAGTTTTGTCGGAACGCTGTTGGTCCATCCAAATGGGAGCGTGAGTCCATGGGTTCCATGGTGTGGGTACAGTGTGCTAACCTCTGCAGAGAGTGTGTGTTAAATCTATCGATAGCCGCGCCCGCGGATATGGACCCAGTTCAAAGTCGGTCACACGATGGGTCAGTAGTAATAATAATGATGTGCTTAATTACAACCCTGGTTCGATAATGGAAGAACTTAGTTGATCATTATGTGATCGTGAGAGGATCACCGTGGTATCGAGGATAACGAGTTGTTGGATATTTGTGGTGTTATGCGAGAATCATGGGTAAAGGTCAAGCTCCTTGTGGTCATGTAATGATTACTACGGTATTGTTATACCAAGCTTGATTTGATCCTGAGATGATCGTGTGATGTCCACGGTGGTAAGTAATGCTTGTTTTGGTTACGAGGTAACCCGAGCAAAGTAAGTTGGTGCGTGATTATGTTAACCTGTTGCATGTAGTTTCATCATGTTCATATGATTGTGCCATGTTAAAATTATATCATGTTCAGTTTTGCATACCATGTTGTTCTGCTAGTATCATGCTCATGATTGATTTAATCTGCTAATGCCATGTTGTTGTTTGTCTTGACTGCTTTTGGTTATTGTGAGCTTGCAAGTACATTCAATGTACTAACCTAGCATGTCATGCCAGTTTGCAGGTCGTGCCTAGATTGCTTGCTTGTTTGGTGTGTTTCCTGTGTTTTCGAGCTAGGATAAACGTTCCAGCTAGAGTCCCTCCAGATTGGAGTCCATCGTCGCCGTTCATTATTCCGCTGCCAATAGTTGTTCCACTGCCAATAGTTCTTCCGCTACCAGTAGAGGTTCCGCTGCCTCGAGTTGTTATGTTGCTTGCATAGAGAAACTGTGGTTGGCGTAGTGTTGTCGTGCGGTGTTGTTCATTGTAATATCCGAGACCTTATATTCGTATTCGTGGTATAATAGAGAGCTGGTTTGTTCTATGCTAAGCAGTGCCGTATTCCAAAAGACTACACCTCGATCATTGGGCTGTAATACAGGGCGTTCCGGTTTCTCTGAGCCAGGGTGCCATATACGTCGTCACGTGGGTGATGCGCATGGTGATGTACGTAGCCAGAGCGATGCCAAGGGGCGTAGATGATGAACCTTTCCTCTTTCATGGTAAGGGAGCATGGATGGCGCATTGGTTCTCGAAGTAATCCCCAAAGGTTGCCACTTTGGTGCAAGAAGACCAGGACAGTAGGCTCGCCAGGACGGAGGTCATCACTAAGCCTACCAGCGCATTATGGCAGGAAGCTTTAGTAGGCGAAGACAACCTTTAGTCGGGATAAGTTGTACTCCTATTCCTGTTCGAATTGGCCGTTGTGGTAACCCTTCCCGCCTAGTGTTTTCTGGGGAAGAGGACCAAGGCCAGTGTAAGTATAGGCAGAGCGCCACCATAGAGAGGGGACCGAGACCCAGGATCCAGGATCAAATCCTCCCGAGGCCTCACACTTTCCCTTGTACTCTCATACTCATCCTCCCTCGCTAGGCAATCCATTCACAAAGCAGGAGTAGGGTCTTACACCGCAAGGTGACCCGAACCTGGGTAAACTATCTTGCTTGTTTTTCATTTTCTTCTTGCTCGACCACGCGGGAGCATCGCCGTTAGATAGTGAGCAGTGAACTAGGGCTTAGCGAGGTTCAGTGAGCACACCTAGAGTTCGAACCTTACTTGGGGCCCCGGAGCCTCGATTCTAACAGTAAAGGTCCTGTAGTGGTCTCCAACGAGCAAACCGACAAGGTCAGTGGGTTAGTGCCCTGTCTGGTCTATTAGCTGAGTGGTCACTGCGTGAACCTTGCCCTATGCGTGTCCTATGTCACTAGAAGCTTGTCTATGATGCGAAGCATTGATGGATTACTGCACTAGTGAAGTTTCAGAAGATAAGGAGTAGTGTGGAGCAAGTTTAGCCAGTGGGAAGTTTTGTCACAAAAACTTCGTGCAAATACCATGGGTACATAGCTTAAAAATAATGATATGAAACCTGGTTTTGTGCTCTTTGGTACACAGGGTGCACACTTACACCAAGTTCCTGATCATTTAGATGTATAAAACTTGGTCTTGTGTCGGAATCGGGGCTCCGAGGACCCTAAGGTTTGAGCTCTGGCGTGTGCTTGTTCTTGACACCCTACGCTTTCCTACAACAAGCCACGATGGAGCGAGCTCGCGGGGACAACTAGAGAAATAGCGGTTACCCAGGTTCGGGCCACCTTGCGGTGCAAAACCTTACTCCTTCTTGGTTTGTGGATTGCTATGGTGGTGGATACAAGAGTACAAGGGTTGGAGAGCCGGAATGGTCCACCTCTACGGCAGCTCCCCGCCCCTCTTTTATACATGCCTTGGTCCTCTCCCCTTGAAAACCATGGCGGGAAGGTTTGCCACACAACGACAATTTGAAGGGGGACAGGGGCGCAGTCTATCTTGACAAAAGGTGGTCTTCGCCTACAAAGCATCTGTCCATGACATACCGTTGGGCTCGGTGATGGCCTCCGTCCTACGCGCCTATCGTCGTGGTCCTCTTGCACCGATCAGGCAACCTTTGGGGATTGATTTGGGAACTAGCGTGCTTGCCTTGCTCCCTTAACACCAAAGAGGAAACCCTCTTCATCGGCGCCTGCTGGCACGGCCTCTGGCACCGTTTGTCATCGCATGCGTCACCCACGTGAGGACACGGGGCCACGCGACCGGCCGAGCATTCTTGAATTGCTTGCTCCCACGAATGCGCCTCAGGAGGCATCCTCGGGAGATCGCCTCACGAGGCTTCAATGGAGCCGTATTGTCACCTTAGGACGCCTGCTGATGGGGGACTTGCGAGGCAAGGGGCCGCTCTCGAGGCCTTGCCTGTGAAGCTTGCTGGTGACCCCCTTGTTGGATCCTTGGATATGTGTCGCGCCCTGGTCGAATGCAGCCGGTCCTAGGTACCTGATATAGGGTAGAACCCTAGATGCCCGATCTTTCACGATTGGAGCGGATCCCATGATGAACACGAAGAACACAAGGGGAAACACGAGGAGAGAAATCACTCAAACCAACAAGATTCGATTACACATGTGCTAGATTCTCGAAACACAAAGAGATACACAATCCACGACAACAAAGGACGATACAAGTAGCAAGTTCTTCTCCGTGAGTAGCTCTTGAGGGGTCTTCCCATGAGGGTTCTTGAATCCACTTGGAGGATCTTCTCCGAAGAGGTTGTGAACTCCTATGGAGAAGGGATCAAGTGGAGAGCAAAGCTTCTGAAATGAGCTACTACTTTGCTAACCCTAAAACGTAGGTGGGAGAGGAGTATATATAGTCTAGGGGCGAAAGGGCACACGGGCCCCGGCCCAAGTCGCTGCGCGCAGGTAGGCCGGAAGTTCCGAGCGCCGGAAGTTTTGTGCCAGGTTTCGGGAAGGGTCCGGCCTAATTAGAGAGTTGGCACAGTCGGGGCTGGTCTGGTTTTCGGGGGCCGGAAGTTCCGGGCAGGCCGGATGTTCCGGGCGCCGGACGTTCCGTGCGAGGTTCAGGCCGTGTTCCGGGCTGTCCAGAGAGTTGGCACGCCTGGGCATCATCTGGAGTGAGAGGGCCAGAGGTTCCGGGCTGGCCGGAAGGTCCGGGGGCTGGAAGTTCCGAGCCGTGGCCGAAAGTTTCGGGCTTGGTAGAAACTCTGCACATGTCTTACGCTAGCCGTTCTTCCTCCTTCGTTCCTTGGTTCCTGAGAGCATGTAGTGTCTTTGCATTAGGTAGCAACCGTGTCTCACGTGAATAGAAAGGAGAAGGACTTAGGAACGAGTTCACCTTGTGTCTAATGGCATATGCTCGAGGTCGAGGTCTCGTCGTAGTGTACATGGGGATGATCGTAGGATGCTCCGCATCATCTCCCCCCCTTGGGAAAGATCCGACTTTGGATCATGATCCTCATCACCATGAAAACAGTTGTCGTGGACAGACTTGTAATTGGACGAAGTTGAAGACATGGTGTAATCCAAGTACTCCAAGGTGTCTCCGGAGTGCTATTCATGCAAAAAGAGCAAACACAAGCAACACTCGGAAATACAATGGTCAGCGCACACAAAAGGTCCATCATGTAAGAATGTGTCCATGCGACAAGGTTGTTCGTGACAAAGTGCATGAAGCTTATCAAGATGATATATAATGATATGCAAAGCATTCATGGGGTAATGTTGCACAAAGCTACAAATGCTACCATTGTGCAAAATGATGGCATAATGGGATGGTGTATCAAAACCATGAACATGGTAATTGGTGCTCAATGTGAGTATGTGGTCATGCAATTGATGGTGGGCAATGTGATCATTATGTATGAACATGCCATCGAGGTATATCACAACAAACTTGCTAAAGAAATGCACAAGCTCATATATCATGGATGACATGGAAATAGATGCAACAAGACAAGCATAATGTGAGCCAATCCATGCATAGGGTGCAAACTTGTGGAGAGTATGATATGTCCATCAAGCATGACATGTGGGAGCACAATCAACAAATATGGATGTGTTGGTGCAATATGTCAAAGGAGTGTTGATGTACCGATGCTCGATGCCGTGACATGAGTGGTTGTCCGGTGGTGGATCCATTAAGTCCGAGCACTCCTCAACTTGAAGGTCCAAAGGGTCCATCTCCAATGTCGGTCCTCCATCCAATATATGTATCATGTAGATAATAAGAAGGAGACAACAATGAAATCATGGCCCATCCAATATGCATATTTGAAGATGGCACAAAGCGAAGGAGTTCACCTCGTGAATGTTCCCGAAGATGTTGGAGTTGCACATCATGTATGCCTTCACATAACCAATACGTCTCATGACCGTAATGCCTTGTGAATCCTTCAAAACGAAAGAACATGACAAACACTCGGAAAAAAATGAGGTTAGCGAAAATGCAAGACCTATCATTTGTGTGGTAAGATACCCAACAAGTGTATGCATCATGCTCATCATAAGAAAGGACAAAGGGAGCATTTCATAGTATGGAGGCATATGATGCGAGAACAACTAAATACAATAGGCTCAATCAAACAAGCATGCATCAGAAGTAAATTGCCAAAGTCTCCAAGATCATTAAGCATAGTATGGTTGCACTCACGACAAGTGGATATGAGGGATGATCAAGATATATTCACAACTAATGAAGACAAGAGACAATGATCAAGATATATCATGTGAGAGGCATGAATATACATGTCATTAACCCAAGAAAGCGAATGAGAATGGAATATGGGTGATGCAACATAGCAAGCAATCATACTGGTCAAGTCAAACAAGCTAGTATGCGAGGATGCAACATACTAGTGGTAATCATGGCATGTGTTCAAATAGCAGGCATGAATAATTCACACATAGCACAAGCATGAAAGCAAGATATGAGGAAAGTATCATCACTATGTTGGCAAGAGGTCATATGGAAATAGCAATGGAACATTATGACTCTCCCAACACAACAAGCATCAATAGCATGGGGCACAAAGAAATCAACGCAATAGCTACTAGGATCTCCACCAAGCATGCAAATACACATAGAAGTAGTATAATGGTGAATCATATGTAAGTGCAAGAAAGGGTCACAATTGCATGGTAAAGGCATGGAAAAAGGGATAACATGCAAAGTGAACATGATATAGTGGGCATAAAGTAAGAAGTGATATATAGCCCATAGCCGTGTGAGATCCAAGTAGAAGAGATGCGCATAGTCGCTGCACAAAGGGAACGGTGGTAAGGATAGTCCACGAGATCCCAAATCATCTTTGCTCTCAAGAGCTCGTTTCGTCAACTCTTGGGATTGATAGGTTGACGAGTATACGTGAGTACCTACACAAAACAAAGACAAAGGGAAAATTGTGTGTGCGTGGTATATGTACACATCATCCATTATGATGCGGACGTGCTTGCGTTGGTTAGTACAAAGTAGCCAATGCTCAAATAAATGAGATGCATGATATAGAAACATGTCATCCATCATGAGAGGTTTGTTGTTATGTATAGCATAATAGAGACTCAAAGGGTGTAATGCATCATGAGAAATATTTCGAGCATTGTTATTCATGGAATGCATATGGTGCACGCAGTTATGGGAATCATGCAAAGTATGGAATGTATCAAAATCTCCTAATATGCATGAGGAAACTATGGGGGTCTCCTCATGAGCATTAGTGGAACACATCACATGGAGAATATTGACAACATCCAAAACAAAGCATATTTGGTTCTATATGATCATGGAATGGTATAGTAGATGAATTGTGCAAATCATGTAAAGGAAGCATGGCAATATCATCACATGAAAAACAAAAGCCAATGACCATCATCTCGTCATCTATGCCATAAGTGCAAATGGGATTTATTTTAATGGGGCCTGCATAGTTACTATGTTGAGATAGAAATGATGCAATATGGGACATCTCACTCATAGCATATGACAAGTTTAAAGGGTTGTCGAACATGATGTGACCAAAAGATTTTTCACATGATATCCTATGGAGCATAGCATCACAACTAGGCAATTCAACATGTTCATTTGTATTGATCATAAATTGGTGGCATATCAAAGCATGTAGAAGACATAGTATGTGGTGAATCCATAAGGTGATCATCATCATGCGAGCAATCATTTGTAAGATAGTCTACTAGTGGGGAAAGAGAAGTACCACCACCTATGTTACCATTAGAGCTCCGCTCATGTGATGTAGGTGAGGTTGCAAAAATTGACACTTGGTCAATTGCTTCATCAACTTGATGGTACCATGTGGGGGGTGCACCTTCTTCCACCATGGACATCGGTTTTCCCATTGGAGGTATGGACTCGTAGAGGGTAGGCATGTCGTCATGTATGAGACCTAGCACCAAAGAAGAAAAAACACTCGGAGTAGAGGTTAAGTCGTTAGAAATCATAGTGGCCTTACATGCCCTGTCAACTACCTCACTCACTAAGTGTAGTGGCTCACTCACTCCCTCTTGGATGCTCTCACTCGTATGGTTGGTGGAGTCACTCAAATGGCTCTCAACCTCACACAGGATGTGTGGCATGCTTAGAAGTGTGGGGCTAGTGGTGGTCACACTCATCCTCTCATAGGAAATGCACTCAATATCACATATGGTGGAGTCACTCATCTCACTCATGGGGTGATGGCTCTCCTCATATGGCAATTGGGGCATCGCATCATATGTGGGTGTCTGAGAGATGTAGGTGCAAATGTCTCCATGCTCAGCTCCTATTGTCGCCTTGGTTGAAGGGATAGTCCCATGCTCAACCTCCTCATCCATAACGCCTTCAAAATGAATGCCGTAGGAAGTGGGAAATCATCACTCTCCTCCGAGATCAAAGAGAAGGTCTCATGTGCGGTCTCAAAGCTTGACTCGGAGTATGAGTCCAATATGGGTGTCGTCTTCATGTTGTTGTAGAGGTTTGTGCTCGTCGCCGTGGTCGAAGGTGGTGACCCTTGCTCTACCGTCTTGTCACCGTCTTGTTGTAGGAGGCCCATATGATGTGGCACCTCGTAGCTCATCTCCATAACCGAAGGGAATTTCCCATGCTCGGCCATCGTCCTTGACGGGCTTCCAAAGATGGAAGTGTCGCCCTCGCTTGTAGGTAGTCGCCTTATTGTTGAAGATGTCGAGTAGGCGAACTCGTGGGAAGTAGGCGAAGATGTCGTACGTCCAAAGGCGAAGATTCCTAGATAGCACTTGGCAAAGATGCCAAAGTGGTGGTGTTAGCCGTAGCTTGCTCTTGGTGGTGCCTGTCTCACGGTATTCTCTTGTTCTCTTGAAGCTTGGCCTTGGCATGTAGTGGAGCTTGTTCGTACTTGTACATTCGCGCTTGGAGAGCATCTTCATGATGATGGTTTCGTTGTCATGCTTGAGCTCATAGTAGATGTCAGTGATCATCGTCGTGCACATGATGCTTGGAGGTGACTTGCCCTTCATGACGATGTTGATCATGATGATCGCCATGGAGATGTGGACGTGGACGACTTGCGCTTTTAACATTTTTGCACTCCGAAGACTTGCGTCTTGAACGTCGCCGTGTGAAGATGACGAAGGGGAAGAAAACTTGTAGTCGACCAACACTTGTCATAGCTCCTCCATGTGTTTGTTTTGGTAGTCAAACAAGTTGTTGATGTAATCCCTTTTCCGTGCTTTAGATTGTCGTATGTCGATGGCGATGTTCTTGAGGCCTTGCATTGCTCGTTGTAGTCCGAAGTGGGGAGTTTTGGTGTTATAATTGTACGCGTCGTCGTTGTTGTCGAAGACCGGAGATGAAATGCCTTGCATATCCATCACAAGAGTCAAGCAAATATGAGTGTAAGAAAGGAGAGAACTATACCAAATGTACCTTGACCGATGTTGAGAATGGATCAATGATCACTCAATGATGTAACAAGGAAATAGCACAATTGGTACTGATCTCATCAATTTCTCACACCTACACAAATAAGGCTTATGGTGGAGCTCGGTGAGGACAGTGGCACAAAAATGTGATGCAAAATGTTAGCAAGAGTCAATAATGTTGAAAGAGATTCCCAAATTCGCAAGTGCAACAAGTAGACCAATAGCAATATGTGGCACACGGAAACACACACCCACGGATAGATAAATGGGCTCGTGCAACGAAGGAACGAGCTCAAAATGTGGAATCCACGGAAAATGCTCTTATTGCACAATGCTAGAGAGATGATAGCGTCAATAGGCGGATACGACACTTGTGCACAACCTATAAGAGACAAAAATGCAACGACTTCTATCCCAAGTATTCTATGTATGTATGGTTCCCGGTGTTCCTCTCAAGATTATCCAAGATGATCGGATATGAAAATCTTATATGCAATGTGGTATGATGTTATGGCTATTGCTTACAAGCTTCTTCGCTCTCTCTCTTTTTCTTTGCTTAAAAGCTTATTCTTTTTTTTGGCCACTGTGAGAAATGCAAAAACCAAGATAGCAATTGTGTATATGCGGGAACAATCTTGTGACACAAGAGATGATATGATACCAAGATGACACCAATATGATACGGTATGTATGCAATGGAAGGGATGATCACTAATATGTACAAGTAATGTTGCCGACAATACTCAAAGGCTAGTCTTGATAGGCAACTGACGCAAAATGGGCTAGGGGTCAACAATGTAATGGAAAGAAAAATGTACAATGGTGGGATACCACGATACCAAGAAGATATAGATGTTACCGTCTTGTTTACGGCTAGGGTGTCAAAATGGTGAAGGTGGTCGATGTCGAATCCTTGGTGAATTTGAGCGGCGGTGTTGTCGATGTCGAACTGTTCCTAGTTAGCAGAAACACCCTAGGAAACGGAAAAACCGCAAACTCAAAATCTCCAAAGGCAAATGTCAAATGGTGGTAGTGGAATGTGGTGGTGGTTTCGGAAGCTCAATGGGATTGCGGACATGCAAAGATGGGTATTGGCGTATGCAATGCGGTAGTGGAGGTTATGGTGGTGGACTATACATGGTGTCGGAGTTGAAGTCACCGTCCCTAAGTAGCCGATACACCTTAGGAGACACAAACCACAACTCGGGAAAGCACAAACAAAATTGCGTTAAGTTGAGCTGGTGGAAATGTATGGTGGGAAAGGTTATGCGAAAGTTATGGTGGTGGTTGAAGAAGAGGTAACCATTCCTAAGTAGCCAAAACACCTTAGGAGACTCGAATCACAACTCAAGCAACCAGAAATGCTAACGGGAAAAATGGGTTAGGTTGCGGAAGTCGGTGGTGGCCGTGCGGATGTTATGGTGGAAGGCTGATACGTCTCCAACGTATCTATAATTTTTGATTCCTCCATGCTACTTTATCTACTGTTTGGACTATATTCGGCTTTATTTTCCACTTTTATATTACTTTTGGGACTAACCTATTAACTGGAGGCCCAGCCCAGAATTGTTGTTTTTTGCCTTTTTCAGTATTTCAAAGAAACAGAATATCAAACGGAGTCCAAACGGAATGAAACCTTCGGGATCGTGATTTTCCAACCGAACGTGACCCAGGAGACTTGGACCCTACTCCAAGTAGTGCCCGAGGAGGTCACGAGGGTGGAGGGCGCGCACCCCCCTAGGCGTGCCCCCTACCTCATGGGCCCCTCGGAGCTCCACCGACGTACTCCTTCCTCCTATATATACCTATGTATCCCCGAACGATCAGAACAGGAGCCAAAAACCTAATTCCACCGCCGCAACCTTCTGTATCCACGAGATACCATCTTGGGGCCTGTTCCGGAGCTCCGCCGGAGGGGGCATCCACCATGGAGGGCTTCTACATCATCACCATAGCCCCTCCGATGAAGTGTGAGTAGTTTACTTCAGACCTTCGGGTCCATAGCTAGTAGCTAGATGGCTTCTTCTCTCTTATTGGATCTCAATACAATGTTCTCCCCCTCTCTCGTGGAGATCTATTCGATGTAATTTTCTTTTTGCGATGTGTTTGTTGAGACCGATGATTTGTGGGTTTATGATCCAGTATTATCTATGGAAAATATTTGATTCTTCTCTGAATTCTTTTATGTATGATTGAGTTATCTTTGCAAGTCTCTTCGAATTATCTTTTTGGTTTGGCCAACTAGATTGGTAGTTCTTGCAATGGGAGCAGTGCTTAGCTTTGGGTTAAATCTTGCGGTGTCCTTACTCAGTGACAGAAAGAGTTGCAAGGCACGTCTTGTATGCTTGCCATCGAGGATAACAAGATGGGTTTTTTTATCATATTGCATGAATTTATCCCTCTACATCATGTCATCTTGCTTACGACATTACTCTGTTTTTACTTAATACTCTAGATGCATGCTGGATATCGGTCGATGAGTGGAGTAATAGTAGTAGATGCAGAATCGTTTCGATCTACTTGTTTTGGACGTGATGCCTATATACATGATCATTGCCTAGATATACTCATAACTATGCTCAATTCTGTCAATTGCTCAACAGTAATTTGTTCACCCACCGTAGAATACTTATGCTCTTGAGAGAAGCCACCAGTGAAACCTATGGCCCCTGGGTCTATTCTCATCATATCAATCTATATCACTTTATTTACTTGCTTTGTTTTTACTTTATGATGTAGGGTAGAACCCTAGGAAGGACCTTTTCACACTTGGAGGGGGAAAAAGGAGAGAAACCACAAGAACACAAAGATGAACACAAGAGGTAATCACTCCAACAATTCCTGATTACACATCCACTAGGGTGACAACACAAGATCCACAAGTCACAAACACAATCAAAGGAAAGATACAATGGCAAAGTTCATCCCAAATCCAAAGGAAGAGGGGTCTTGAAGGTAGTCTTATCCCAATGGAGGTCTTGAAATCCTCAAGGATTCTTCCCTATGGGGTCTTGATCCTCAAAGAGGGAAGGTAATGGAGCAAAGCTCACCAAGATTTCATCTAATACTTTGCTAACCCTAAACATGGTCCTAGGTACGGAATATATATAGCCTTGGGGTCGAAGGGGAAGAAGTGGAGCCGAAGATGCAATCTCAGCCGGCCATCCTGGGAGGCCCGTGCACACAGGGTAAGTTGGGCCCATGCGCACGGGGGTCCCGTGGGCACGGTACAGACCCGTGCGCACGGGGTGCTCCAGCGCCTATTTCCTGTGTAGCCCGTGGGCACGGGGTCTCGGGGGCCCATGCGCACGGGGTCACCTGGGACTTCCTGTGTTGCTACTGTAGCACTCCGTCTTGATTCATACGGCCTTGGGGTGGTCCTTCTTCTCCTTGGGGATGCTCCTGAGCTTCTTGGTGATGTTCCACTTCATACCTAAGGAGGCATAGCATATTTTGGTGAGGTAGTAGACATGTTCCATTTGTGTCCATATGCAAGTCTAGTAGGAAGGAGTTCACCTCAGTTTCCAAAGCACGTGCTCTAGCTCTTGTCATGGGTCCTTGTGGGGTTGGATGTGTCGATGTAGAGTCCATGGGGATGATGGAAGGATGCTCCGCATCATCTCCCCTCCCTTGGGAAAGATCCGACCTCGGATCAAAATCTTCATCACCATGGAAAGGCGAGAGGTCTTTGACGTTGAAGATGTCGCTCATGCTGTACTTGTCTCGTGGGAGTTCAATCATGTAGGCGTTGTCGTTGTAGCGTGCTAGCACCTTGAATGGTCCATCGGCTCGAGGTAGTAGTTTGGACTTGCGTTCGTTGGGGAAGCGGTCCTTGCGAAGGTGTAGCCACATGAGATCACCTATGTCGAAGATCATGGATTGCTTGTTGACGTTGAGCTTCGTCGGTAGTCGATGTACTTGGCGCTCGATGATGTTCCTTGTATCTTCATGCATATTCTTGATGTAGCTTGCTCGTGCACTTGCATCCATGTTGGTGCGCTCTTCTAGAGGTAGAGGTAGAATGTCCAAAGTGGACAATGGGTTGAAGCCGTAGACGACCTCAAAGGGGGACTTGTCGGTAGTCGAATGTCTTGCACGGTTGTAGGCGTACTCGGCGATGGGTAGACATGCCTCCCACTCCTTGATGTTCTTCTTGATCAAGACGCGAAGTAGAGTGGATAGTTTCCGGTTCGCCACCTCCGTTTGGCCGTCGGTTTGAGGATGGTATGCGGATTTGAGGCGTAAGATTTCCCTACAAAAGAGATTTGCAATATGTGAAGCATCGTCTACCTTGTTGCAAGGAATGAAATGTGCCATCTTAGAAAATCGGTCCACAACAACAAACACGGAATCCTTTCCATTTTGAGTTCTAGGCAAACCAAGTACAAAATCCATGCTAATGTCTTCCCAAGGTTGATAAGGAATAGGAAGAGGCATGTAAAGACCATGAGATTGAGCTTTTGACTTAGCTTTGCGGCATGTAGAGCATCGGGTGGTGAAGCGTGAGATGTCGCGGAACATCTTGGGCCAAAAGTAGTTCTTGGGGAGCGTGGCGAAAGTCTTGTCGTGTCCAAAGTGTCCCATGAGTCCGCCTCCAGGAGCCTCTAGCAAAAGGATCAAACGAAGAGAAGACTCGGGAATGCATAGTTTGTTAGCTCTCATAAGATAACCATCCTTGATGTAATATTGTTCCCAAGATGTATGCGTCAAACATTTAGCATAATGAGTTGCAAAAGATGGATCATTAGCATACAAGTCTTTATGTACTCAAGTTTAGTGACAAGCGTGCATATGCGTGAAAGTGCATCGACAACTACATTTTCCTTACCCTTAATGTACTTGATCACATATGGAAAGGA
The DNA here is from genome assembly GCF_002162155.2 of Triticum dicoccoides. Lineage (NCBI taxonomy): Eukaryota > Viridiplantae > Streptophyta > Magnoliopsida > Poales > Poaceae > Triticum > Triticum dicoccoides. The sequence continues at coordinate 228,832,117 of NC_041389.1, read as the reverse complement.
TTCAATAAATTCACTCCATTTGGCATGACGCTTGTTCAACTTAGTTTGACCTTTTAAGTACTTAGAGTTTCATGATCGGTATGGATGACTAACTCATGAGGTCTAAGATAATGTTCCCAAATATGTAGCACACACACTAAAGCATACAATTCTTTGTCATAGATGGGATAGTTAAGTTGAGCACCGGAGAGTTTTTCACTAAAATATGCAATTGCTCGTTTTTCTTGCATCAAAACTCCGCCAATTCCGGTACCACTTGCATCACAATGAACCTCAAAAGTTTTTCCAAAGTTGGGCAAAGCAAGAATCGGAGCATGAGTAAGCAAAGACTTGAGCTCATCAAAAGCGTTTGATTGTAAAGATCCCCAAACAAAAGGAGCATTCTTCTTACTCAAAGCATGCAAAGGGGCGACAGTAGTGCTAAAGTTTTTCACAAAGCGACGATAAAAACCCGCAAGACCAAGAAAACTTCGCACTTGTTGCAAATTGGTGGGTTGGGGCCAAGTTTTAATTGCTTCAATTTTAGTTTCATCAACATGGACACCCTTGGAAGAGACAACAAAACCCAGGAAAACCACTTTGTCAACACCAAATGTGCACTTTTTCATGTTGGCATAAAGACTTTCCTTGCAAAGTGTTTGCAAAACAACCCTAACATGATCAAGATGCTCTTTCATGGTTTTGCTAAACACAAGAATATCATCGAAGTAAACCACAACAAAGACTCCAATATAAGGGCGAAGTACATGATGCATGAGACGCACAAAAGTACCGGGAGCCTCCGATAAACCCATAGGCATGACTAACCACTCATATAAGCCAAATTTTGTTTTGAAAGCAGTTTTCCATTCATCACCTTCTTGTATGCGGATTTGATAATAGCCACTTTTAAGATCAATTTTTGAGAAAAAGTTGGCTCCACTAAGTTCATCAAGCATATCATTTAAGCGAGGAATGGGATGCCTATAGAGAACGGTGATAGCATTTATAGGTCTACAATCTGAACACAAACGGAAACTTCCATCGGGCTTAGGCACAAGTATAACGGGAACGGCACAAGGGCTTAAGCTTTCACGTACATGACCATTGTTGATTAGTTGTTGTACTTGCCGTTGAATCTCCTTGGTTTCTTCGGGATTGACACGGTATGGAGCTTTTTTTGGAAGTGGCGCTCCGGGGATGAGGTCGATTCGATGCTCAATGCCTCGTAGAGGAGGTAGACCCGAAGGTAACTCATTGGGGAAAACATCTTGAAATTCCTGCAAAAGAGATTGAAACACCAAAGGTAGCTCGTGAGTGGTGTTAGTTTTTGGTTCTCCATCCTTGCACACAAGGACAAAGTGCATCACACTCGATGGGTTCTCACACACTTCTCTCATCTCACTTCTTGTGGCGAATAGTATGAGGTTTTTCTCTCTAGGCGAAGAGGCGCTCAAGTTTGGCTTGTTGCTCTCACTCATGTTTTGGTGGCTCGCTTTCTCACTCTTCTCTCTATGGTGGGTGGCTTGCTTGTCGGCTATCACTTGACTAGGAGACATAGGTCGTAGCACATATTCCTTCCCTTTCATCTTGAAGCTATAGTGATTGGTACGCCCATTGTGGATGACACCACGGTCGAATTGCCATGGTCGACCAAGAAGGAGGTGGCAAACGGTCATTGGGACCACATCACACTCCAAAGTGTCCTCATATGCACCAATTTTGAAGGAGACTTGGACCGTATGCTCAACTCGTATAGTGTCGGAGTCACTTAGCCATTGAACCTTGTAGGGGTGTGGGTGCTTCCTCTTGACCAATTGAAGCTTGGAGCATAGTTCTTCACTTCCCAAGTTGTGGCAACTACCTCCATCGATGATGACTTTGACGGATCTTCCATTGATGCCGGCCTTGGTGTGGAAGATATGGCATCGTTGGTCTTCTTCTTGTTGATGTTGAAGTGTCAAGACCTTGGAGACAATGAGAGCGGGGCTCGTATCTTCATCACAAAAGACTTGATCATCTTCATCCTCGTTCATGCGCCGGTGCATGGCCACTTGCTCAATAGCTTCCAGTTCATCTTCACTCATTGAGTCGTAGGTGCCATTGTCGTTGAGGATCATGGTGTGCTTGTTGGTGCATTGGAAGGACTTGTGGCCTCGGCCGCCACATGTGAAGCACTTGATTGAACTTGTCTTGACGGTCTCATCGGTCGGAGTAGAGGAAGAAGCACACGGCTTGTAGTTGCTTGTAGTAGGAGGAAGACGACTTGAACTTGACGAAGGTTTCTTGTAGGTTGTCTTGTCGTCGTTGCTTGGAGAAGGCTTGGTTGACGTAGATGTTGGAGGAGTTGTTGAAGCTTGATTGTTGGAGAAGTCGTATGTCTTGGATGAGTACTTGGCGTAATTGAAGTCATCTTGCACTTGACGTTCCTCCTTGGTCGCTTGATGCACGAGCTCGACGAGGTTGGAATAGGGTTGGAAGTCGGCGATCTTCTTGATGGGATGATTGAGTCCATTCAAGAATCGTGCCATTGTTTGCTCATCATCTTCCATGACATTGGCTCGAATCATGGCTATCTCCATTTCCTTGTAGTATTCTTCAACACTCTTTGTTCCTTGCTTGAGGAGTTGTAGCTTCTTGAAGAGATCACGGTTGTAGTAGGTGGGCACAAATCGTGCTCGCATGACATCCTTCATTTGAGCCCAAGTGGTGATTGGAGGGTCACCTCTTGCTTCTCGGCGCTCAAGGACTTGTTCCCACCATATGAGCACATAGTCTTGGAACTCAAGTGATGACATTGCGATCTTCTTCTCTTCCTCATAGTTGTGCAACCGAAAGATTTTGTCGACCTTCAATGCCCATGAGAGGTATTCTTCTCGATCATTGCTTCCATTGAATTTGGGCATTGTGAATTTGAGTTTTCCATAGTGTTGCTCTTCATATTGATAGCCGTTGCGATATCTCTCTTGCCTTGGAAAGTCCTCGAATGCTCGTTCCTCATGATGTCGCTCTTGGTGTGGAGGAGGGTCTTGAAGCCCTTCTTCCACTTGGTGTCACTCTTGGCGTGGAGGAAGTCCATGATCAACTTGCTCTTGTTGAACTTGAGGTTGAGGTGGAGCTTGACGATGCACACATGGTTGGTAGTTCCTCTCTTGGATTTCTTCTCGAAGGGCTTCCACTTTATTGCGCCGTTCATGATTGCGGTTGGCGATGGCTCGACTTGATTCTTGAAGGGCACGTTCTGCCTCAAGAGCTTGTGCTTCTCGTTGTTGTTGTTGAAGACGTTGAGCCTCGGTGTCTTGTTCCTCTTGGTGTAGACGCGCTCGTTCTTCCTCTTGGTGTAGGCGCGCTCGTTCTTCCTCTTGGCGCCGTAGTCGTTGTCGTTCTTGAGCTGGAGCAAAAGCGACTTGGTTTGATTGAGGACGAGGAACTTGCTCATCGACTTGCTCTTGTGAATGCTTGACGTGTAGCGGGTTGCGAGATGCATGACGGTCTTGACGCGCGGCTCGTCGAAGAATGGTTGATGACGGTGTACTTGAGCCGGAGAAGGTGTCGTCGGAGTGTCGACTTGAGTGGCTCCGTCTTGAGTAGGAAGAAGTTGAAGGAGGCCGGTTGACCAACAAAGCGCGGATCTCGTCCATTCTTGCATCGTTCTCTTGCTTGTGCGCGTCGAGCTTGTTGTCGAAGTAGTCTCGTGTACGTTGCTCGGAGAGTCGCAAGTCGATGGCGAGGTTGTCGATGCGGTCGTTCATTGCTTGTTGCTCTTGATGTAGCGCTCGTTGTGCACCAAAGAGGTGGCTCTTGGTGACGAATGATGACATGTCGTCGTCTTGCTCGATGAGGAGTGGGTTGGTAGAGGAACTTGGCCTATCCATCATAAGAAAGTGGTGGTGAGTAGGAAAATGAGAGAACAAAACCAAAGTTACCTTTTTCGAAGATTGTGGATGTAACAAGTACGATCCCACGTGATGTTACAATAGGGGAATTGGTACCGGGAATTGTTTCTCACACCTACAAGTAAATGGTCTATGGAGGAGCTTGGTTAGAAAAGGCACAAATAATTCAAGCAAATGTTAGTCAAGATGTTGATAAAGTTGAGAAGATTCACAAATGGCAAATAAGACAAATAGATCAACCTCCCAAGATAACACGAGGAACACACACACGGAAGATAAATGGGATCCACACAACCAAGGGGTGAGCTTAAAGATGTCTAATCACGGGAAAAACTCTTGTCGTACGGATACTAGAGAGACGCTAGCTCGATTGCACTAATGGGCTAGATACGCTAGTGCACCAACCTAATAGAGAATCCACTCGTCTCACTATACCAAGTATGCTTATGTATGTGGTGACCAAGATGATGTACGTATGCTAAGGCTCGATGCTATTGCTTATAAGCTCTTTGCTTCTCTTCTCTTTTGCTTAAAATCTTTTTTTTCTTTTTTTCTATGCCACGATGCTTGATACATGAGCCACACAACGAGGTAACAAGTAGTAAATGCACGGGATGGACGGAACACTAAATGGTGCACTAAGGCGTGGCCCGGCAATACTCAACAAGCTAGTCTCGATGGGTAAGCTACGCAAAATGGCTCGAAGCTATCAAGTTAATGGCAAGGGAGTACAAGGTGTCGTCGAGGTTACCGTCCTTGCTTACGGTCGAGGATGATCTTGTCGAAGCCGAAGTGTTGTCCGAGTCGATGATTGGTGGCGATGATGATACCAACTTGCGCCTAAGTAGCCGAAACACCTTAGGACACAAGAAAAATCGCAACCGAACACTCAACAAACACGTGGAATTGTGCGGAAGAACACAAGAGGTGGTGGTGGAATGAAATGAGAAAAACAGAAAAAATGGCCGAAACTTCCTGGATAGCCCGTGCGCCCGGGGAAGTGAGGCCCGTGTGCACGAGGTCCCGTGTGCACGGGGTCCCGACGGCCCGTGTGCATGGGGTCTCCCGAGAGCGGATGAACTGATCTGATTTCGAGCTGAGTTCCAAGTTTTTGGCCAGAATCGAACGGTGGAAGGGTTGGGATGATGGTGGAGGGGAAGATCCACTTGCCAAACACCAAATTCGTGGATCAAATCAACCAAATCTCACAAGATCAACATATTACAAGAAAATTTTTTGGGGCTATTTTTTGGTGGGGATTTTTGGATTAGGACGAAAAACAACAAAATCAAGCTAGAAAGTGGAAGGTAGGGACTCCAAGATGTGAAACAACGTGGCTCATGATACCAAGATGATGTAGGGTAGAACCCTAGGAAGGACCTTTTCACACTTGGAGGGGAAAAAAGGAGAGAAACCACAAGAACAACAAGAACACAAAGATGAACACAAGAGGTAATCACTCCAACAATTCCCGATTACACATCCACTAGGGTGACAACACAAGATCCACAAGTCACAAACACAATCAAAGGAAAGATACAATGGCAAAGTTCATTCCAAATCCAAAGGAAGAGGGGTCTTGAAGGTAGTCTTCTCCCAATGGAGGTCTTGAAATCCTCAAGGATTCTTCCCTGTGGGGTCTTGATCCTCAAAGAGGGAAGGTAATGGAGCAAAGCTCACCAAGATCTCATCTAATACTTTGCTAACCCTAAGCATGGTCCTAGGTACGGAATATATATAGCCTTGGGGTCGAAGGGGAAGAAGTGGAGCCGAAGATGCAATCTCAGCCGACCATCCTGGGAGGCCCGTGCGCACAGGGTAAGTTGGGCCCGTGCGCACGGGGGTCCCATGGGAACGGTACAGACTCGTGCGCACGGGGTGCTCCAGCGCCCGTTTCCTGTGTAGCCCGTGGGCACGGGGTCTCAGGGGCCCGTGCGCACGGGGTCACCTGGGACTTCCTGTGTTGCTGCTATTGCACTCCGTCTTGATTCGTACGGCTTTGGGGTGGTCCTCCTTCTCCTTGGGGATGCTCCTGAGCTTCTTGGTGATGTTCCACTTCATACCTAAGGAGGCATAGCATATTTTGGTGAGGTAGTAGACATGTTCCATTTGTGTCCATATGCAAGTCTAGTAGGAAGGAGTTCACCTCGGTTTCCAAAGCACGTGCTCTAGCTCTTGTCATGGGTCCTTGTGGGGTTGGATGTGTCGATGTAGAGTCCATGGGGATGATGGAAGGATGCTCCGCATCACTTTACCTTTACTTTTTACATTGCATCTATCTATCAAAAATACCAAAAATATTATCTCTATCAGATCTCACTCTCGTAAGTGACCGTGAAGGGATTGGCAACCCCTAAGCGTTGGTTGCGAGTTGCTATCGTTTTGTGTAGGTACGAGGGACTTGTGCATGGTCTCCTTCTGGATTGATACCTTGGTTCTCAAAAACTGAGGGAAATATCCAACACAGTGCTCAAGAGGTAGCAAGAAGAATTTCTGGCGCCGTTGCCGGGGAGGCTCACGCAAGCAAGTGAACCATACCAAGTACCCATCGCAATCCCTATGTCTCGCATTACATTATTTGCCATTTGCCTCTCGTTTTCCTCTCCCCCACTTCACCCTTGCCGTTTTATTTGCCCTCTCTTTCCCAATCTCCTCCTCTCTTTCCCGTTGCCTTTCTGTTTGCTTGTGTGTTGGATTACTTCTTGCCATGGCACAAGATAATACCAAATTGTGTGATTTCTTGAATACCAATAATAATGATTTCCTTAGTACTCCGATTGCTCCTCTTAATAATGATGAGTCTTGTGAAATCAATACCGCTTTGTTGAATCTTGTTATGAAAGATCAATTCGCCGGCCTTCCTAGTGAAGATGCCGCTACTCATCTAAACAATTTTGTTGATTTGTGTGATATGCAAAATAAGAAAGATACGGATAACAATATTGTTAAATTGAAGTTATTTCCGTTTTCACTTAGAGATCGTGCTAAAGTTTGGTTCTCGTCTTTGCCTAAAAATAGTATTGATTCTTGGAACAAGTGCAAAGATGCTTTTATCTCTAAGTATTTTCCTCCCACTAAGATTATCACTCTTAGGAACGATATCATGAATTTTAAACAACTTGATCATGAGCATGTTGCCCAATCTTGGGAAAGAATGAAATTAATGCTTCGCAATTGCCCTACTCATGGTTTGAATTTATGGATGATCATACAAATTGCTTCTAGAAATCTTTTAGATTCAGCCGCGGGAGGCACTTTTATGGAAATTACGTTAGGGGATGCTACCAAATTGCTTGATAATATTATGGCTAATTATTCTAAATGGCACACCGAAAGATCTTCTAGTAAAAAAGTGCATGCTATAGAAGAAATCAATGTTTTGAGTGAAAAGATGGATGAACTTATGAAGATGTTTGCTCCTAAAAATACTCCTCTTGATCCCAACGATATGCCTTTATCTACTTTGCTTGAGAATAATAATGAATCTATGGACGTGAATTTTGTTGGTAGGAATAGTTTTGGAAACAACGCTTATAGAGGGAATTTTAATCCTAGGCCTTATCCTAGTAATCCTTCTAATAATTATGGAAATTCCTACAACAACTCTTATGGAAATTTTAATAAGATGCCCTCTGAATTTGAGAGTAGTGTTAAAGAGTTTATGAATTCACAAAAGAATTTTAATGCTTTGCTTGAAGAGAAATTGCTTAAAGTTGATGATTTGGCTAGGAATGTTGATAGAATTTCTCTTGAAATTGATTCTTTAAAGCTTAGATCTATTCCTCCTAAGCATGATATCAATGAGTCTCTCAAAGCCATGAGAATTTCCATTGATGAGTGCAAGGAAATAACCGCTAGGATGCGTGCTTCCAAAGATGCCTTTATTAAAGCGTGTTCTTCCAATCCCTATGAAAATCTAAAAGTTATTGATGTGTCCCCCATTAAATCTTTGTTTTGCAATATGAATCTTGATGAATCTGAAGATTATCTTCCTTTACCTAGAAGGCGTTCTAAGAATTCGGAGTTTCTAGATCTTGATGATGAAATTGATGAAAGTGGGATTGAAATAAATAAAAACCGTGATGTTGCTAAACCCACTATTTTGGACCTCAAGGAATGTAATTATGAAAATTTCTCTTTGATTGGTTGTATTTCCTTGTTGCAATCCGTGCTAGATTCTCCTCATGGTTATAGTCAAAATAAGGCCTTTGCCGAACACATTGTTGATGCCTTGATGCAATCTTATGAAGAAAAACTTGAGTTGAAAGTTTCTATCCCTAGAAAACTCTATGATGAGTGGGAACCTACGATTAAAATTAAAATTAAAGATTTTGAGTTCCATGCTTTGTGTGATTTGGGTGCTAGTGTCTCTACTATCCCCAAAACTTTATGTGATTTGCTAGATTTCCGTGATTTTGATGATTGCTCTCTAAACTTGCATCTTGCGGATTCCACTATTAAAAAACCCATGGGAAGAATTAATGATGTTCTTATTGTTGCAAATAGGAATTATGTGCCCGTAGATTTTATCGTTCTTGATATAGATTGCAATCCTTCATGTCCTATTATTCTTGGTGCAATTATTGATATGAAGGAAGGGAATATTAGATTTCAATTTCCCTTAAAGAAGGGTATGAAATACTTCCCTAGAAAGAAAATAAAATTACCATATGAATCTATCATGAGAGCCACTTATGGATTGCCTACCAAAGATGGCAATACCTAGATCTATCCTTGCTTTTATGCCTAGCTAGGGGCGTTAAACGATAGCGCTTGTTGGGAGGCAACCCAATTTTATTTTGTGTTTTTTGTTTTTGCTTCTCTTTAGGAATAAATAATCCATCTACCTTCTGTTTGGATGTGGTTTTATGTTTTAATTAGTGTTTGTGCCAAGTAGGACCTATAGGATAACCTACGATGACAGTTGATTTGATTCTGCTGAAAATAGAAACTTTGTGCACACGAATTTAGTTATGATAAATCACAGGAACGTGATTTTGTGTTGATTCTTTTTGCTGCTGATCAATAAACAAAATTTCCAGGACTTCCTATTTTGGTAGAAGTTTTAGAGTTCCAGAAGTTTGCGTTAGTCACAGATTACTACAGACTGTTCTGTTTTTGACAGATTCTGTTTTTCGTGTGTTGTTTGCTTATTTTGATGAATCTATGGCTAGTAAATTAGTTTATAAACCATAGAGAAGTTGGAATACATTAGGTTTAACACAATTATAAATAAAGAATGAGTTCATTACAGTACCTTGAAGTAGTCTTTTGTTTTCTTTCTCTAAGGGAGCTCACGAGATTTCTGTTGAGTTTTGTGTTGTGAAGTTTTCAAGTTTTGGGTGAATTCTTTTGATGGATTATGGAACAAGGGGTGGCAAGAGCCTAAGCTTGGGGATGCCCATGGCACCCCCAAGATAATCCAAGGACACCAAAAAGTCAAAGCTTTGGGATGCCCCGGAAGGCATCCCCTCTTTCGTCCACTTCCATCGGTAATTTATTTGGAGCTATATTTTTATTCACCAACATGATATGTGTTTTGCTTGGAGCGTCTTGTATTATTTGTGTCTTTGGTTGTTAGTCTACCACAATCATCCTTGCTGTACACACCTTTTGAGAGAGCCATACACGAATTGAAATTTGTTAGAATACTCTATGTGCTTCACTTATATCTTTTGAGCTTGATAGTTTTGCTCATAGTGCTTCACTTATATCTTTTGAGCGTGATAATTTTTGCTCTAGTACTTCACTTAGATCTTTTAGAGCACGGTGGTGGATTTGTTTTAAAGAACCTATTTGATCTCTCATGCTTCACTTTTGAGAGTCTTTAATAGCATGGTAATTTGCTTAATGTTAATATACTTGGTGTTCAAGATATGTGAAACTTTCTTTTGAGTGAATTGAATACTAAGATAAGTTTGATGCTTGATAATTGTTTTGAGATATGGAGGTGATAATATCAAAGTCGTGCTAGTTGGGTGATTATGAATTTGAGAAATACTTATGTTGAAGTTTGCAAGTCCCGTAGCATGCACGTATGGTTAAAGTTGTGTAACAAATTTGAAACATGAAGTGTACCTGGCTTGTGCATCCTTATGAGTGGCGGTCGGGGACGAGCGATGCTCTTTTCCTACCAATCTATCCCCCTAGGAGCATGCGTGTAGTACTTGAATTTTTGATGACTTCTAAATTTTTGCAATAAGTATATGAGTTCTTTTGACTAATGTTGAGTCCCTGGATTATACGCACTCTCACCTTTCCACCTTTGCTACCCTCTTCGGTACCGTGCATTGCCCTTTCCCACCTTGAGAGTTGGCGCAAACTTTGCCGGTGCATCCAAACCCCGTGATACGATACGCTCTATCACACATAAACATCCTTATATCTTCCTCAAAACAGCCACCATACCTACCTATCATGGCATTTCCATATCCATTCCGAGATATATTGCCATGCAACTTCCACCATCATCATCATGACATACATTACTTTTGTCATATTGCCATTGCATGATCTTGTAGTTGACATCGTATTTGTGGCAAAGCCACCATGCATTATTTTCCATACATGTCACTCTTGATTCATCGCACCATCCCGGTACACCGCCGGAGGCATTCATATAGAGTCATATCTTGTTCTAAGTTTCGAGTTGTAATCCTTGTGTTGTAATCAATAGAAGTGTGATGATCATCATTATTAGAGCATTGCCCAAATAAAAAAAAGAGAAAGGCCAAAAAGAAAAAAAGAAAGGCCTCCCCAAAAAAAGAAAATAAAAAGGGCAATGCTACTATCTCTTTTTCCACACTTGTGCTTCAAAGTAGCACCTTGTTCCTCATGTAGTGAGTCTCATAAGTTGTCCTTTTTATACTAGTGGGAATTATTCATTATAGAACTTGGCTTGTATATTCCTACGATGGGCTCCCTCAAATGCCCTAGGTCTTCGTGAGCAAGCAAGTTGGATGCACACCCACTAGTTTTCTTTTTGTTGAGCATTCATAGCTCTAGTGCATCCGTTGCATGGCAATCCCTACTCCTCATGTTGACATCAATTAATGGGCATCTCCATAGTCCGTTAATTAGCCGCGTCAGTGTGAGACTTTCTCCTTTTTTGTCTTCTCCACACAATCCCCATCATCATATTCTATTCCACCCATAGTGCTATATCCATGGCTCACGCTCATGTATTGCGTGAAGGTTGAAAAAGTTTGAGATTATTTAAGTATGAAACAATTGCTTGGCTTGTCATCGGGGGTATAGAAGTTGGGAACATCTTTGTGTGACGAAAATGAAGCATAACTATATGATTTTGTAGGGATGAACTTTCTTTTGCCATGTTATTTTGAGAAGACATGATTGCTTTGATTAGTATGCTTGAAGTATTATTATTTTTGTGTCAATATGAACTTTTGTCTTGAATCTTTTGGATCTGAATATTCATGCCACAATTAAGAAGATTTACATTGAAATTATGCCAAAGTATCACTCCGCATCAAAAATTCTTTTTTTATCATTTACCTACTCGAGGACGAGCAGGAATTAAGCTTGGGGATGCCTGATACGTCTCCAACGTATCTATAATTTTTGATTGCTCCATGCTACTTTATCTACTGTTTTGGACTATATTGGGCTTTATTTTCCACTTTTATATTACTTTTGGGACTAACCTATTAACCGAAGCCCCAGCCCAAAATTGTTGTTTTTTGCCTTTTTCAGTATTTTGAAGAAACAGAATATCAAATGGAGTCCAAACGGAATGAAACCTTCGGGATCGTGATTTTCCAACCGAACGTGACGCATGAGACTTGGCCCCTACTCCAAGCAGTGCCCGAGGAGGTCACGAGGGTGGAGGGCGCGCCCAGGGACGCGCCCCCTACCTCGTGGGCCCCTCAGAGCTCCACCGACGTACTCCTTCCTCCTATATATACCTACGTATCCCCGAACGATCAGAACAGGAGCCAAAAACCTAATTCCACCGCCGCAACCTTCTGTATCCACGAGATCCCATCTTGGGGCCTATTCCGGAGCTTCGCCGGAGGGGGCATCCACCACGGAGGGCTTCTACATCATCACCATAGCCCCTCCGATGAAGTGTGAGTAGTTTACTTCAGACCTTCGGGTCCATAGCTAGTAGCTAGATGGCTTCTTCTCTCTTTTTGGATCTCAATACAATGTTCTCCCCCTCTCTCGTGGAGTTCTATTGGATGTAATCTTCTTTTTGTGGTGTGTTTGTTGAGACCGATGAATTGTGGGTTTATGATCCAGTATTATCTATGGAAAATATTTGATTCTTCTCTAAATTCTTTTATGTATGATTGAGTTATCTTTGCAAGTCTCTTCGAATTATCTTTTTGGTTTGGCCAACTAGATTGGTAGTTCTTACAATGGGAGAAGTGCTTAGCTTTGGGTTCAATCTTGCTGTGTCCTTACTCAGTGACATAAAGAGTTGCAAGGCACGTATTGTATTGTTGCCATCGAGGATAACAAGATGGGGTTTTTATCATATTGCATGAATTTATCCCTCTACATCATGTCATCTTGCTTACGGTGTTACTCTATTTTTACTTAATACTCTAGATGCATGCTGGATAGCGGTCGATGAGTGAAGTAATAGTAGTAGATGCAGAATCGTTTCGATCTTCTTGTTTTGGACGTGATGCCTATATACATGATCATTGCCTAGATATACTCATAACTATGCTCAATTCTGTCAATTACTCAACAGTAATTTGTTCACCCATCGTAGAATACTTATGCTCTTGAGAGAAGCCACTAGTGAAACCTATGGCCCCCGGGTCTATTCTCATCATATCAATCTATATCACTTTATTTACTTGCTTTGTTTTTACTTTACCTTTACTTTTTACTTTGCATCTATCTATCAAAAATACCAAAAATATTATCTCTATCAGATCTCACTCTCGTAAGTGACCGTGAAGGGATTGACAACCCCTAAGCATTTCTTGCGAGTTGCTATCGTTTTGTGTAGGTACGAGGGACTTGTGCGTGGTCTCCTACTGGATTGATACCTTGGTTCTCAAAAACTGAGGGAAATACTTATGCTACTTTACTGCATCATCCTCTCCTCTTTGGGGAAATCCAACGCAGTGCTCAAGAGGTAGCAAAGGCCTAGGCCAAAATGCCAAAGTTCCAAAAAATTTATGGATTCAAAAGGGGGTGAAACCAATGTGAGGACCTTGGGCACATCTATAGCTCCAAACAAGCAAAAGAACACTCAAATCGGAGTTCGGAGCGAAAAGTTATGATGAAAACGGTGAAAGAGGCTGATGCTGAAATTCTGTGTAATGTTCCTAGTTAGGCCAGAAGTTCCGGGGCAATGATGGAACTTCCAGGGGTAGTGGAATTTCTTCCGTGACGAACCCTAAATTCCGGATCTAAGAACGGGGGTGGAAAAACTCGATTTCCAAGGTCAAAATTGAGACGATTTCGTGGATGGAAATGGTGAGAAAGATGGGGGAAAGCTAGATCCACTTGAAACCAAGCAAATCCATGGGTCAAATCCAACAAAACTTCATCATACCAACAAATCACAAAAACATTTGGGGCCATTTTTGGGGGGGATTTTCGAAATTGGAGAAGAACACAACAAAATTAGGCTAGAAAAAGAAGGGTAGGGGCTCCAAATTCGTGATCAAGCTTGCTTTGAGCCAAGATGATGTAGGGTAGAACCCTGGATGCCCGATCTTTCACAATTTGAGCGGATCCCACTATGAACATGAAGAACACAGGGGAAACACAAGGAGAGAAATCACTCAAACCAACAAGATTCGATTACACATGTGCTATATTCTCGAAACACAAAGAGATACATGATCCACGATCAACAAAGGACGATACAAGTAGCAAGTTCTTCTCCGTGAGGAGGTCTTGAGGGGTCTTCCCATGAGGGGTTTTGAATCCACTTGGGGGATCTTCTCCGAAGAGGCCATGAACTCCTATGGAGAAGGGATCAAGTGGAGAGCAAAGCTTCTCAAACGAGCCACTACTTTCCTAACCCTAAAACGTAGGTGGGAGAAGAGTATATATAGTCTAGGGGCGAAAGGGTACATGGGCCTCGGCCCAAGTTGCTGCGTGCAGGCAGGGCCGGAAGTTCCGGGCGGTGCCGGAAGTTCCGGGAAGGGTCCGGCCTAATTAGAGAGTTGGCACGGTCAGGGCTGGTCTGGTTTCCGGGGGCCGGAAGTTCCGGGCAGGCCGGAGGTTCTGGGCGCCGGACGTTCTACACAAGGTTCTAGCAGAGAGTTGGCACGCCTGGGCATCGTTTGGAATGAGAGGGTTGGAGGTTCCGGGCTGGCTGGAAGGTCTAGGTACCAGAAGTTCCAGGCTATGGCCGGAAGTTCCGGGCTTGGCAGAAACTGTGCACATGTCTTGACGCTGGCCGTTCTTCCTCCTTCAGTCCTTGGTTCCTGAGCACAGGTAGTGTCTTTGCATTAGGTAGCAACCGTGTCTCGCGTAAATAGAAAGGAGAAGGACTTAGGAACGAGTTCACCTTGTGTCCAATGGCGTATGCTCGAGGTCGAGGTCTCATCGTAGTGTACATGGGGATGATCGTAGGATGCTCTGCATCAGTACCCATGGGCCCGCGATGCGCATGTCTCCACCCGTTATGGGGGAGGCGAAGCGGTGCGGGCCCTAACTACCTGCGGGCCAGGCGCGACGCGTGGCGCTCGATTTAGTGGGGCATGCCCCAACTTCTCCTACGATGCCTCGACAATTGCCCGGGTTGACATAAAGCCTGCCCGCACACGGCGCGAGGCCGTCCTTGCCTTCCTTCTCCCGCATCCTCCTTCTCACGCCTTCCTTTTCGCACACGACTCCTCGCTAGCCAACCACAACCGCGACATATCTTTGCATCCCCACTCGCAACCCCGCGACACGCGAATGATGCCCGCCGGCAAGAAAGGGACGACGATGACTTTGGCCTCAAGCTCGTGAGCCGTCAGGGTGGCACTCCTATGTTCCTCCATCGTTGACACAGAAGACCTGGATCCGGTGCTCCCATTGGTGGCAGGTGACCGAAACGAAGGGCAGATGACCAGGATCTGGCCGCGCTCGCAAGCGTGGAGCGGCTTGGTGGCGTCTGCCTACCCCTTCTTCCTCCACAATGTTTATACCGGGTTGGTCTCGCTGTTCTTGGAATTATTCTACGCCATCCTTTCTCGTTATCAGATCCATGTCGTTCATCTCCAACCCAATTCCATCCTCCTTTTGGCCATTTTTTCCTTGTACTTTGAGGCCTTCGTGGGCGTGAGGCCCTCGGTGGCGCTCTTCCGCCACTTTTTCAGCGTGCGGTTCACTACCGCGGATCAATGATCCGCGTGTGTCTCCTTCCTTGCCGCCAAGGCGATGGAGAATAGCATGATCCGCTTGAAGGCTGGGAAGAAGGTGGAGGGCTACCAACAGCACTGGGTCTTCATGGACGCATGTTGGACCAGCCTGCTCCTGATGATCCTGACGGATCCAGCCAAGCAAAACCTCGGGTCGGGGCACGAGAAGCTCACCGACTGAAAGATGGAGCCGATCTTGGAACGGATGGATGCGCACTGTGCCGCGAAGCTGTCAGGACCGATGGTCGGCACAAGAAGCTCACCGACCGAAAGATGGAGCCGATCTTGGAATGGATGGCTGCGCACCATGCCGCGAAGCTGTCGGGACCGATGGTCGTCAAGGAGTACCTGCGGAGGTGCATTGCACTGCTCCCGCAGCACTCACGGCCCATGTGTATGTATCCTGGTGCGAAGGACACGATGAGGCTGCGCGCTGGTGCCCTGAAGCCCGAGGAGTTGGAAGGGGCCCTGGCGGCCCTGCTCCGCAATTCCGCCGAGGACCCCCCCAATGGGGCACTCGCCATGTACTACTAGTAGGAGAGGGCGGATCTGGTTGTGGTGATGCCCCCATTTGATCAGTTGGGGATCGTGCCTGTGGGCCATGTCGGGCCCCGTGAGAATCCTCTCACGGTGGTGCTGGACTCCAGCGGTAGCGACAACGCCGAAGACTCGGAGAGGACTACATAGGACACGGTCAACCGGGCGCCCCCGCACCCCCGTTACTTGCTCATTTGGGACCTTGGGGATGACGATGTCGACAGTGTGCAGCCCGCGGCGGTGCCTCTCAACCCGCCGGGGCAGTTGATAAGGTCGGGTCTGGCACCTCAGCAGTCGTGTCACCCGTGGTGGAGGCGGACCTCGGTGCCAAGGCGGCCGAGGCTCCAGCACCCGAGAACCTCCGGGGGCATGCCCCCATCCCCCTAAGGAAGGTGATAGTGCGATCAGGCTCACCGGGGACCGTCTTGAGGGCCTGGACGACAGGGCCGGGGCAACGCCCGATGATGGCCGCGCGCTGTCTGGCACGGAGAGAAAGAGGAAATGAGCTGCAAGATAGGAGTAAGTCCCCGTGCCTGCTTCTGCCTGGTGCATGTATGATGTAGGGTGGAACCCTAGGGGCCGATGTTCCATGATTTGGAGGGGGATTCCCGAAGAACACGACAAACACACAAGGGGAATTGAGAGGAACACTCAAATCAATGAGAAATGGTCACACATGTGCTAGATCCATGAACACAAAGAGAGATACATGATTCAAATCCAAAAAAGGGGGATACAAATGTCACTAGTTCATCTCCTGGAAGGAGGTCTTGAATCCACTAGGGGATCTTCCCACAAGACAAGGTCTTGAATACACTTGGGGGATCTTCTCGTAGCAGGCCTTGATCGCCAAGGAGTAGGGGTACAAGTGGATAAGCAATGCTCTATCTCCAAAATGAGCTAAACCAATGCTAACCCTAGAAAAGTGGAGGAGGCATATATATAGTATAAGGGGCGAAGGGGTACATGGCTTCGGCCCAAAACGCACACACAGGTGGGGGTCTGGATGATCCGAATGGTGGCCGGATGATCTGGGTGTCAGGGGTCCGGATGATCCGGGCGGCCGCCCGGATCGTCTGGATGTGCCGCAACCGTCATAGGGGGTCCGAATGACCGGGAGATGGTCTGGATGTTTGAGTCCGTCCGGATGATCCGGGAGTCAGTCCAGATGATCCGACTTCGCTCTGGGCCTTGCTGTTGTTGTGTGGCACTTATCCGGATCGTCCGGGCTTGAGCCGAATCATCTAGACGGCGATCCGGATCGTCCAGGCAAGTGCTAACTTGGCCCTCTTCTTCTCAGTCTCCCTTTGGTTGATCTGGCACCTTAGCTGATCCATGGCTAACTCCTTGGTACCTGAGTATACAAAGTTTCTCCATTTTAGGTAGTAGCCATGTCTCATGTGTTTCAAAGAGGAATTTCAAGAGGAGTGATGTCACTTTGGTTTCGAGAGCTCTTGCACATGCACGAGTCATATGTCCACTTGGCACTTGATGAGACGATGATAGGTCCATGGCATGACCTTGGAATGCTTCGCATCATCTCCCCCTGGGAAAGATCCGACCTCGGATCAAAAACCTCATCACCATGGTAGGGAGAGAGATCCTTGACGTTGAATATGTCATTCACGGAGTACTTGTCACGTGGGATGTCGATCTTGGAGCCATTGTTGTTGTAGCATTCTAGCACCTTGAACTATCCATCAGCCCAAGGTTGAAGCTTGGACTTGTGTTCGTTGGGGAAGCGGTCCTTGCGAAGATGTAGCTGATACGTCTCCAACGTATCTATTTTTGATGTATTCATGCCATGTTTATAATAGTTTTACATGATTTTGGTATGATTTGGTTAGAACTAACCCGGACTGACGTTGTTTTCAGCAGAACTACCGTGGTGTTGTTTTTGTGCAGAAATAAAAGTTCTCGGAATGCACTGAAAATCAACCAAGATTTTTCTGGAAAATATAAAAACTACTGGAATGAAGAGTTACCGGAGGGGTGTCCCATGGGTCCCACGAGGGTGGAGGGCGCCCCCACCCCCCGGAGCGCGGCCCTATGCCTCATCGACTCTCTCTGGGTCCCCCTGCCTTGTTCTCGATGCCAACCTCTCCTATAAATAAAAAAACCTCCAGAAAATAACCTAGATCGGGGGTTCCACCGCTGGAAGCCTCTGTAGCCGCCAAAAACCAATCAGGACCCTGTTCCGGCACCCTGTCGGAGGGGGAAATCATCACTGGTGGCCATCTTCATCATCCCGGCGCTCTCCATGACGGGGAGGGAGTAGTTCACCCTTGGGGCTGAGGGTATGTACCAGTAGCTATGTGTTTGATCTCTCTCTCTCTCTCACTCTCTCTCTCTCGTGTTCTTGATTTGGCACGATCTTGATGTACCGTGAGCTTTGCTACTATAGTTGGATATTATGATGTTTCTCCCCCTCCACCTTCTTGTAATGGATTGAGTTTTCCCTTTGACGTTATCTTATCGGATTGCGTCTTTAAGGATTTGAGAACACTTGATGTATGTCTTGCGTGGGATACCCGTGGTGACAAAGGGATATTCTATTGATTCACTTGATGTATGATTTGGTGATCAACTTGCGGGTTCCGTGACCTTGGGAATCTATGCATAGGGGTTGGCACACGTTTTCATCTTGACTCTTCGGTACAAACTTTGGGGCACTCTTTGAAGTTCTTTGTGGTGGTTGAATAGATGAATCTGAGATTGTGTGATGCATATCGTATAATCATACCCATGGATACTTTTGGTGACATTGGAGTATCTAGGTGACATTAGGGTTTTGGTTCGTATGTCTCTTAAGGTGTTATTTTACTACGAACTCTATGGGCTATTTGTGACACTTATAGGAATAGCCCAATGGATTAATCGGAAAGAATAACTTTGAGGTGGTTTCGTACCCTACAATAATCTCTTCGTTTGTTCTCCGCTATTAGTGACTTTGGAGTGACTCTTTGTTGCATGTTGAGGGATTGTTATATGATCTAATTATGTTATCCTTGTTTAGAGAACTTGCACTAGTGAAAGTATGAACCCTAGGCCTTGTTTCGAAACATTGCAATACCGTTTTCGCTCACTTTTACCACTTGCTACCTTGCTGTTTTTATATTTTTCCATTACAAAAACCTATATCTACCATCGATATTGCACTTGTATCACCAACTCTTCACCGAACTACCTATACAATTTACCGTTGTATTGGGTGTGTTGAGGACACAAGAGACCCTTTGTTATTTGGTTGCAGGGTTGTTTGAGAGAGACCATCTTCATCCTACGCCTCCCACGGATTGATAAACCTTAGGTCATCCACTTGAGGGAAATTATCTACTGTCCTACAAACCTCTACACTTGGAGGCCCAACAAGATCTACAAGAAGAAGGTTGCGTAGTAGACATCAAGCTTCTGGCGCCGTTGTCGGGGAGGTTAGTGCTTGAAGGGATATCTTTAGATCTTGCAATCAAATCTTTTAGTTTCTTGTTTTATCACTAGTTTAGTTGATAAAAGAAACTACAAAAAAATGGAATTGAGGTTGCCTCATATGCTTCATCTTTCTAATATCTTTCGTGAAAATGATGGAAAGGAAAATTGTGCTCAAGTGTTAGAAGAAGAATGCATTAAAATGTTTGGCACTAAATATTTGAATGATGAGTATGATTCCAATGTTGTTAGTATTAATTCCTTGAATATCCATGATGCTAATGATATGCAAAGCCACAAGATTGGGGATGCTATGTTTGATGAAGATGATAAGTTTTGATGAGCAAATTTATTATGATGAAAGCATGCCTCCTATTTATGATGATTATATTGATGAAAGTGGATTTGGAGAGGTCGTGACTTTATTTAGTGATGTATCCACTATTTCGGAAGAGGTTCCGATTGATTATGAGAACAAAGTTGCTATCTATGATGATTATTGTGATAACATGTATGATATAAAGTATAATGATAGCCATGAAACTTGTCATCTTGATTTTAATTTTCAATTGGATTATGTCTCACGCGATAGTTATTTTGTTGAGTTTGCTCCCACTACTATTCATGAGAAGAAATTTGCTTATGTGGAGAGTAATAAAAATTCTATGCTTGTGCATCATGAAAATAGTGATTTATGTGATGGTTATATTGTTGAATTCATTCATGATTCTACTGAAAATTATTATGAGGGAGCAATATATGCTTGTAGGAATTGCAATAATATCAAGTTTCCTCTCTATGTGTTGAAAATCTTGAAGTTATGCTTGTTTTGCCTTCCTATGCTAGTTGATTCTTGTTCCCATAAGTTTTTGCTCACAAAATCCCTAGGCATTGGAAGTGGGTTAGTCTTAAATGTGCTAGTCATATTCTTCATGATGCTCCCATTATGTTTCACTTCTTATCTTTTATGTGAGCATCATTGAAATCATGATGCCTAGCTAAAAGGCATTAAAGAAAATCGATTGTTGGAAAAAAACCAATATTTACCCCTACTGTTTTTGTGTTTTCACATGATTATGCTACTATAGTAATCATGTTTTATAGCTTTTGTTTCAATAAAGTGCCATGTAAGACCTTTAGGATAGCTTACGGTGATAGTTGTGTTGATCCTGCTGAAAATCAGAAACATCTGTGCCCAATAAATTAGTTTTGATAATTCACATAAAAGTTCTTTTGATCTGATTCGTTT
This sequence comes from Triticum dicoccoides, assembly GCF_002162155.2. Lineage (NCBI taxonomy): Eukaryota > Viridiplantae > Streptophyta > Magnoliopsida > Poales > Poaceae > Triticum > Triticum dicoccoides. The sequence continues at coordinate 228,811,688 of NC_041389.1, read as the reverse complement.
TGCTATGAATTGCTAAACAAATTTCTCAGGATTTCATAATTTCATCGGATTTTTGGAGTTACATAAGTATTCGGGAGTTACAGATTACTACAGACTGTTCTGTTTTTGACAGATTCTGTTTTCTATGTGTTGTTTGCTTATTCTGATGAACCTATGAGTAGTATCGGAGGGTATAAACCATAGAGAAGTTGGAATACAGTATATATTACACCAATATGAATTTGGAATGAGTTCACAACAGTACCAAAAGTGGTGATTTATTTTCATATACTAACGGAGCTTACGAGTTTTCTGTTGAGTTTTGTGTTGTGAAGTTTTCAGGTTTTGGGTAAAGATTCGATGGACTATGGAATAAAGAGTGGCAAGAGCCTAGGCTTGGGGATGCCCAAGGCACCCCAAGGTAATATTCAAGGATAACCAAGAGCCTAACCTTGGGGATGCCCTGGATGGCATCCCCTCTTTCATCTTCGTTCATTGGTAACTTTACTTGGAGCTATATTTTTATTCACCACATGATATGTGTTTTGCTTGGAGCATCATGTCATTTTATTTTGTTTTGCTTGCTGTTTGAATAAGATACCAAGAACTGAAATTCTTAAATTAGAGAGTGTCTTCACATAGTTACGTAATTATTGAACTGAAATTCTTAAATGAGAGAGTGTATTCGGGAGTTACAGATTACTACAGACTGTTGTGTTTTTGACAGATTCTGTTTTCTATGTGTTGTTTGCTTATTCTGATGAACCTATGAGTAGTATCGGAGGGTATGAACCATAGAGAAGTTGGAATACAGTAGATAATACACCAATATGAATTTAGAATGAGTTCATTACAATATCTAAATGGTGGTTTATTTTCATATACTAACGGAGCTTACGAGTTTTCTGTTGAGTTTTGTGTTGTGAAGTTTTCAAGTTTTGGGTAAAGATTCGATGGACTATGGAATAAAGAGTGGCAAGAGCCTAAGCTTGGGGATGCCCAAGGCACCCCAAGGTAATATTCAAGGACAACCAAGAGCCTAAGCTTGGGGATGCCCCGGATGGCATCCCCTCTTTCGTCTTCGTTCATCGGTAACTTTACTTGGAGCTCTATTTTTATTCACCACATGATATGTGTTTTGCTTGGAGCGTCATTTTATTTTATTTTGCCTTGCCTAATATTTGAATAATATCCCAATATATTAAATTATTAAATGTTAGAGAGTCTTCACATAGTCACATAATTATTCGACTACACATTGATCTTCACTTATATCTTTTGGAGTAGTTTGTCGTTTGCTCTAGTGCTTCACTTATATCTTTTTAAAGCACGGCGGTGGTTTTATTTTGAAGAAATAGATGAACTATCATGCTTCAGTTATATTATTTTGAGTCTTAAACAGCATGGTAATTTTCTTTTGTTATGAATTTAGTCCTAATATGATGGGCATCCAAGAGGTATATAATAAAAACTTTCATATAAAGTGCATTGAATACTATGAGAAGTTTGATTTTTTTATGATTGTTTTGAGATATGAAGATGGTGATATTAGAGTCATGCTAGTATGTAGTTGTGAATTTGAAAAATACTTGTGTTGAAGTTTGTGATTCCCATAGCATGCACGTATGGTGAACCGTTATGTGATGAAGTTGGAGCATGATTTATTTTTTGATTGTCTTCCTTATGAGTGGCGGTCGGGGACAAGCGATGGTCTTTTCCTACCAATCTATCCCCCTAGGAGCATGCACGTAGTACTTATTTTCGATAACTAATAGATTTTTGCAATAAGTATGTGAGTTCTTTATGACTAATGTTGAGTCCATGGATTATACGCACTCTCACCCTTCCACCATTGCTAGCCTCTCTAGTGCCGCACAACTTTCGCTGGTACCATACACCCACCATAACCTTCCTAAAAATATCCACCATACCTACCTATTATGGCATTTCCATAGCCATTCCGAGATATATTGCCATGCAACTTTCCACCATTCCGTTTATTATGACACACTTCATCATTGTCATATTGCTTTGCATGATCATGTAGTTGACATCGTATTTGTGGCAAAGCCACCTTTCATAATTCTTTCATACATGTCACTCTTGATTCATTGCACATCCCGGTACACCATTGGAGGCATTCGTATAGATGCAAACAAGGGTCACAATTGCATGGCAGAGGCATAGGAGAAAGCATAACATGCAAAGTGAACACAATAGTATGGGCATAAAGGGACAAGTGATATATAGCCCATAGCCGTGTGAGAGCCAAGTAGAAGAGATGCGCGTAGTCCTTGCACAAAGGGAATGGTGGTAAGGATAGTTCACGGGATCTCAAACCGTTGTTGCTCTCCAGAGCTCATTTCGTCAACTCTTGGGATTGAGAGAGTTGACGAGTATACATGAGTACCTACATAAAACAAAGGCAAAGGTAAAATTGTGTGTGCGTGGTATATGTACACATCATCCATCATGATGCGCACGTGCATGTGTCGGTTAGCACATAATATCCAATGCTCAAATAAATGAGATGCGTGATATAGAAACATGTCATCCATCATGAGAGGTTTGTTATTATGTATAGCATAATGGAGACTCAAATTGTGTAATGCATCATGAGAAATCTCTAGAGCATTATATTCATGGAATGCATAAGGTGCACGCAATTATGGGAATCATGTAAAGTATGGAATGCATCAAAATCTCCTAATATGTATGAGGAAACTATGAGGGTCTCCTCATGAGCATGAGTAGCAACATCACATGGAGAATATTGACAACGTCCAAAACAAAGCATATTTGGAACAATGTGATCATGGCATGGCATAGTAGATGAATTGTGCAAATCATGTAAAGGAAGCATGGCAATATCATCACAAGAGAAGCAAAAGCCAATGACTATCATCTCGTCATCTATGCCATAAGTGCAAGTGGGGTTGATTTTAATGGGGCATGCATAGTTACTATGTTGAGATTGTAATGATGCAATATGGGAGATCTCACTCATAGAATATGACAAGTTCAATGGACTGTCAAACGTGATGTGACCAATAGAATTTTCACATGATATCCTATGGAGCATAGCATCAAAACTAGGCAACTCAACATGCTCATCATCATATTCATCATAAATAGGTAAGTCAAGGCATGAAGAAGTCTCACTAGCATGAAGCATGGGAATAGGTGGGTCAACATCATGGAAGCAATCAATGTCAAGAGAGTCCACTAGTGGGACAAGAGAAGCACCATCACCTATGTTACCTTTGGAGCGTCGCTCATGTGTTGTAGGTGAGGTGTTGAAGATCGTCTCGTTGTCATCTTCGTCTTGATGGAACCATGTGGGGTGTGCATCATCGTCCAACATGGCCCTCGGTGTCTCCTTTGGAGGGATGGACTCGTCGAGGATAGGCATGTCGTCATGTAGGAGACCTAGCACCTAGGAAGAAAACACACTAGGAGTAGAGGTTAAGTCGTTAGAAATCATAGTGTCCTCACGTGCCGTGTCAACTACCTCACTCTCTAAGTGTTGTGGCTCACTCACTCCCTCAAGGATGCTCTCACTCATATGGTTGGTGGAGTCACTCAAATGGCGCTCAACCTCACACAGGATGTGTGGCATGCTCTCATGTGTGGGGCTAGTGGTGGTCACACTCATCCTCTCATAGGAAATGCTCTCAATGTCACGTATGGTGGAGTCACTCATCTCTCTCATGGGGTGGTGGCTCTCCTCACATGACAAATGGGGCAGCTCAACATATGTGGGTGTTGGAGAGGTGTAGGTGCAAATGTCTCCGTGCGCAGTCACGTAGCTTGACTCGGGGTATGAGTCCAATGTGGGCGCCATCTTCATGTTGTTGAGGAGGTTCGCCCTCATCGCCATGGTCGAAGGGGATGGCCCTTGCTTGACCTTCTTGTCACCATCTTGGTGTTGGAGGCCCATAAGATGTGGCACCTCGTAGCTCGTCTCCATGACCGAAGGGAGTTTCCCATGCTCGGCCCTCTTCCTTGGGGGGCTTCCGAAGATGCCTTGAGGACACTTGGCGAAGATGCCGAAGTGGTTGATGTAGCCGTAGCGCCGTCTTGGTGGTGGTCGTCTCGCGGTCTTCTTTTGTGCTCTTGAAGCTTGGAGTTGGCGTGAAGTAGGGCTTGTTGGGACTTGTGCACTTGCGCTTGTGGAGCATCTTCATGATGATGATGTCGTTGTCGTGCTTGAGCTCGTAGTAGATGTCGTTCGTCGTCGTCGTGCACATGTTGCTTGGAGGTGACTTGCCCTTCATGACGATGTGGATCACGAACATAGATGTCATGATGGTGGTCACCATCTAGATGTGGACGAGGACAATTTGCACTTGCATCTTTGCCGCGCTCCGAAGACTTGTGGCTTGAATGTCGCCGCCTTGAAGATGAAGAAGGGGAAGAAAACTTGATCAAGGCTCTAATCTCCTCCATCCTTGCATCTTGCTCCTCTTTATGTGCGGAAAGCTTCTTGTCGATGTAGTCCCTTTTCCTTGCTTCGGAGTGAAAAATGTCGATGGAGATGTTCTCGATGCGCTCTCGCAATCTTGATTGTGCGCCTTGCATTTGTCGTTGTAGATCGAAGATGGACGCTTTGGAGATGCAGTTGTTCATGCCGTCGTTGTTGTCGTAGACCGGAGAGGAAATGCCTTGCCTGTCCATCACAAGACTCGAGCAAATATGAGTGGGAGAAAGAGAAGAACTTATAACAATGTACCTTGACCGATGTTGACGATGAATCAAGTTCACTCAAATGCGGACAATGAAATAGCACTATTGGTACCAATCCTTGTCGATTCTCACACCTACACAAGTAAAAGCTTATGGAGGAGCTCGGTGAGGATAGTGGTACAAAAATTTGATGTAAAATGTTAGCAAGAGTCAATAATGTTGAAAGAGATTCACAAATTCGCAAGTGAAACAAATGGACCAATAGCAAAGAATGGCACACAGAAACACATACACGGATAGATAAATGGGGTCGTGCAACCAAGGAATGAGCACAAAATGTGGAATCCATGGAAAACGCTCGTGTTGCACAACTCAAGAGAGACGCTAGCACGATTTCTCAATAGGCGGATACGACACTTGTGCACAATCTATAAGATGCAAAATGGATAAACTTTCTATCCCAAGTATGCTATGTATGTAAGGTTCCCGGTGTTCCCTCAAGATGATCCAAGATGATCGGATATGACAATCTTATATGCAATGTGGTATGATGCTATGTCACTTGCTTACAAGCTCTTTGCTCACTCTTTTTCTTTGCTTAAAAGCTTATTCTTTTTTTTCTATGGCCACTTTTGCACAATGCACAAACCAAGATAGCAATTGTGTATATGCGGGAACAAACTTGTGACACAATGGATTATATGATACCAATATATGCACCACGATGATATGATATGTATGCTATGGGAAGTATGATCACTAATGTGCACAAGTTACGTTGCCGGCAATACTCAAATGGCTAGTCTCGATAGGTAAGTAATGCAAAATGGGCTAGGGGTTATCAATGCAATTTGCAAGGGGAATATACAATGGTGTCGTCGAGGTTACCGTCCTTTGCGATGATGAGTGGCGGTGTTCTTGATGTAGATACCAAGATGATGGAACTCGTCCCTAAGTAGCCGAAACACCTTAGGAAACGCAAAAACCGCGAACTCAAAATCTCAAATGAAAAATGTCAAATGGTAGTAGCGGAAAGCAGTGGTGGTTTTGCACTAGGCAATGCGGAAGTGGTGGTGGTGGTTGATGAAGAAGCAATGTCCCTAAGTAGATGAAACACATTAGGAGACTCGAATCACTACTCAAGCAACCACTAATGTTATATGGAACAAAATGGGTTAGGTTGCGGAAGTCGGTGGTGGCTATGCGGATGATATGGTGGAGGGCCTAGGGAAACTTGCCAAATTTTCGAAAATTTTATGGAGTCAAATGGAGTTGGTAGTATTTTTGTGGGATGGGGGATGTCAATAGCTTCAAAACGAGCTAAAGAACGTCAAAATCGGAGTTCGGATGAATAAGTTATGGCCGAAACGGTGAAACTCGGAACGCTGAAACTGGGAGGGGCGGTGTACCGCTTGTGATGGGCGGTAGTACCGCTTGTGTCGGGATTTTTCGACTGTTTCAGGCTGAAACTGGGCTGGGGGCGGTAGTACCGCTTGTGGTGCTCAGCGGTAGTACCGCTCGGAGGGGCGGTAGTACCGCTCGTGTCGGGATTCTTCGCAGATCGAATCGGGGCGCAATTTTGGGGCGGAAATGGATGATTTCAGTGGCAAAATTTGATGAATTTCATGGATGGAAGGTGGGGAAACTTGGGGAGATGCTAGATCCACTCGAAACCAAGCAAATCCATGGATCAAAATCAACAAAACATCATCAAACCAACAAATCACAAAAAAAAATTGGGGGCTATTTTTGGTGGGGATTTTTGGATTTAGGACGAAATCAACAAAATCAAGCTAGAAAACAAAGGGTAGGGGTTCCAAAAACGTGATCAACGTGGCTCATGATACCATAGATGATGTAGGGCGGAACCCTATGTGGACGATCTTTCACGTTTGGAGTGGATCCTACGGGGAACACGACGAACGAGCGGAAGAACACACAGAGAAACACGAGGAGGAACGAGAGAAACTCTAAACCGACAAGTAATCAATCACACAAGGGCTAGATCATCGAGCACATAAGGTAGCACAAGATTCAAAATCAACAAAGGAAAGATACAAAGGTAGCCGTTCTTCTCCGTGAGGAGGTCTTGATGGTCTTCCCTTGAAGGGGTCTTGAATCCGCTTGGGGGATCTTCTCCGAAGCCGTGAGCTCCAAGGAGAAGTAACCAAGTGGATGAGCAAGGCTCTCACACAAAATATGAGCTAAACCAATGCTAACCTTAACTAAGGGGAGGTGCAGGAGTATATATAGCCTAGAGCCACGAAGGGGTAAGTGAGGGCTAAGGGATACATGGGCTCGGCCCATTACACTGTGCGCAAACTGGCCGGTAGTACCGGTCATGTGGCCGGTAGTTCCGCTGGGAGCTCGTGCGGGGCGGTAGTACCGGTCAGGCGGGGGCGGTAGTTCTGCTTGAAGCCCGGGCGCTGGATCTGGACGTGTACGCCGAAGGGGCAGCGGTTGTTCCGCGGGGCGGTTGTTCCGGTCTTTTGGCAGAAACCGGTACAACCGGTGCAGCACCGGCCTTGTTCCGCTCGATCACAGAGGGTGGGCCGGTTGTTGGGAAGCAGGCCGGTTGTTCCGCCCGAGCAGTAGTTGGGCGGTTGCCGGGCGGTAGTGCCGCTTGTGTGGCCTCAGCGGTAGTACCGCTTGGAGTGGGCGGTAGTACCGCTCGTTCTGGAGCGGCCATGTTCTCTTCCTCCTTCTCTTCCATGCTTGGCCTTGGTCCTTGGATTCTCCATGGTCGTCTGGGTTGTACCTGAGTATATGCAAGATCCATGCATGAGGTAGTAGCCATGTCTCACATGTAGAAAGTGAAGGTTCGGAGAGGAGCGAGTTCACCTTGTGTCCAATGGTGTATATTCGAGGTCTCGTCATATGTCCTCTTGGGGCTTGGAGAGTAGTCGGAGTGTACATGGGGATGACCGTGGGATGCTCCGCATCAGTTGTTAGTATGAATTCTTTGAATATCCATGATGCTAATGATATGCAAAGCAACAAGCTTGGGGAAGCTATGTTTGATGAAGGTGATATTTTTAGTCCCCCAAGTTTCGATGAGCAAATTTATTATGATGATAGCATGCCCCCTATTTATGATGATTATATTGATGAAAGTGGGTTTGGAAGAGTCTCAACTTTAGGAAGTAATGATCCCACAATTTTGGAGGATGTTGAATCTTATTGTGATAATTATGAAAGTGGATTTGGAGAGGGCATGACTTTATTTAGTGATGAATCCACTATTTCGGAAGAGGTTCCAATTGATTATGAGAACAAAGTTTCTATCTTTGATGGTTATTGTAATGTCATGTATGCTATAAAGAAGAATGATAACCATGAAACTGGTCACCTTGATATTAATTTTCAATTGGATTATGCCTCACAAGATAGTTATTTTGTTGAGTTTGCTCCCGCTACTATTCATGAGAAGAATTTTGCTTATGTGGAGAGTAATAAAATTTCTATGCTTGTAGATCATGAAAAGAATGCTTTATGTGATAGTTATATTGTTTAATTCATTCATGATGCTACTGAAAATTATTATGAGGAAGGAACATATGCTTGTAGGAATTGCAATAATGTCAAGTTTTCTCTCTGTGTGCTGAAAATCTTGAAGCTATGCTTGCTTTACCTTCCTATGCTAGTTGATTATTGTTTCCATAAGTTGTTTGCTCACAAAATCCCTATGCATAGAAAGTGGGTTAGACTTAAATGTGCTAGTCATATGCTTCATGATGCTCCTGTTATGTTTCAATTCTTATCTTTTATGTGAGCATCATTGTCACCATCATGCCTAGCTTGAAAAGGCATTAAAGAAAAGCGCTTGTTGGGAGACAACCCAATATTTATCCTTACTATTTTTGTGTGTACACATGATTATGCTACTGTAGTAATCATGTTTTTTAGCTTTTGTTTCAATAAAGTGCCAAGTAAGACCTTTAGGATAGCTTACGGCGATAGTTGTGCTGATCCTACTGAAAATCAGAAACTTTTGCACCCAGTAAATTAGTTTTGTTAATTGACAGAAACGCGCTATTGATCTGATTCCTTTTGCTCTAGATTAGTACACAAATTGCTTAGGAATTCCTAATTTGGTAGGAGTTTTGGAGTTCAATAAGTATACGTTTGATACATATTAGTACAGACTGTTCTGTTTTTGACAGATTATGTTTTCTATGTGTTGTTTGCTTATTTTTGATGAATCTATGAGTAGTATCGGAGGGTATGAACCATAGAGAAGTTGGAATACAGTAGATAATACACCAATATGAATTTAGAATGAGTTCATTACAATATCTAAATGGTGGTTTTATTTTCTTATACTAACAGAGCTTACGAGTTTTCTGTTGAGTTTTGTGTTGTGAAGTTTTCAAGTTTTGGGTAAAGATTCGATGGACTATGGAATAAAGAGGGGCAAGAGCCTAAGCTTGGGGATGCCCAAGGCACCCCAAGGTAATATTCAAGGATAACCAAGAGCCTAAGCTTGGGGATGCCCTGGATGGCATCCCCTCTTTCGTCTTTGTTCATTGGTAACTTTACTTGGAGCTATATTTTTATTCACCACATGATATGTGTTTTGCTTGGAGCGTCATGTCATTTTATTTTGTTTTGCTTGCTGTTTGAATAAGATACCAAGAACTGAAATTCTTAAATGAGAGAGTGTCTTCACATAGTTACATAATTATTGAACTACTCATTGGTCTTCACTTATATCTTTTGGAGTAGTTTGTCATTTACTCGTGTGCTTCACTTATATCTTATGAGTAAATGGTTGAATGAGTTGAATTTCATAAATCTGAAATTATATATGTTTCATATGCTTACCCCGTTGGGACTAATGACTTCACATCTAAGAAGTAGATGTAGTAAATTTATTGAAGGTTAGCAAGCATTGTATTGGTCACCTGAATAATTCATGAAATAATATGGAAGGAAGAGAAATTTCACATATAAATATACTACCTTAGACATCTTTTATGATTGTGAGCCCCATTAATTATTTTCAAAACTGAGCAAATTAGTTGAAGTTGTACAAGGAAGACAACATAATGAGTTATGCTTGGGTATATTTGTATAGAAGTTATATTGTTATAGATCCTCCAACATGTGGTGCTTTCTTTTTAGAATCCTTTGCTAGCCAAAATATCTGTACTAAGCGGGAATACTGTTTGTGCATCCAAATTCCTTGAACCAAGTTTCTTCCATGAGTGTCCACCATACCTACCTACATGCAGTATTTACCTACCGTTACAAGTAAATTTTCATGTGCCAAACTCTAAACCTTCAAATAATAATCTGTTTTGTATGCCCGAATCGCTCATGTAGCGACTAGGGGCTGTCAGTATCTTCCATGCTAGGTGGGTTATTCTCATGATGAGTGGACTCCGCTCATCATTCACGAGAAAAATGGCTGGTAACTGGGATGCTCAATCCCATGATCAAAAGATCAAAATCAAATAAAAAATAATTGCAAACAAAACTCCCCCAGGATTGATGTTAGTTGGAGGCACCCGTTGTTTCGGGCAAGCCATGGATTGATGATTGTTGGTGGAGGGGGAGTAAAAACTTTACCATTCTGTTTGGGAACCGCCTATAATGTATGTAGTATGGAAGATATTGGGAACTCTTGGTTGTTATGTTGACAATGAGATCATACCTCTCAAAATTATTTATCTCTATTTCAAAATCGAGCTCTGGCAGCTCTGCAAATCCCTGCTTCCCTCTGCGAAGGGCCTATCTTTTACTTTTATGCAAGAGTCAGTAGTATTCCTTCTCATTCCTACCTACTCTTTAGATGGCAAGCATCGTGTGTTGGGGAAAGATCTAAGCATATATGGCCATGCAAATATATTTGATCATGAATTATTATTGTTGACAATTATCTATATGATAAGTGAGTTGGGAGGCGAAACACTAAACCCCTATCTTTCTCTGTGTTCGATGGATGCTATTTGTTCCAATAATATGCTTTGAGTGGTAGCAATCATGGAAGACTATATGATAGTTGAGTATGTGGAGTTTGCTAAATCAAAGCTCTGACATAGACCCTTCCTGAAAATAAGATGAATTGTAATTGTTTGATGACTGAGAATGAAGTTTGCTAGTTTTCAAGAAAGTTTATGCTCAATGCTTTAACATGTGAATAGCTTGTTACTTGATCTTGAGAAGTTTTATGAGATAACTACTGTTATGACATATAATGATGCTAGAAAAGGTGATTGAAACTATCATTGATCAAACTTATGCACCTACTAGCATTCACACTTCATAAATTCTTTCTTTTATCATTACCTACTCGAGGACGAGCAGGAATTAAGCTTCGGGATGCTGATACGTCTCCAACGTATCTATAATTTATGAAGCATTCATGCTATTATATTATCTGTTTTGGATGATTACGGGCTTTACTAAGCACTTTTATATTATTTTTCGGACTAACCTATTAACCGGAGGCCCAACCCAAATTGCTGGTTTCTTGCCTATTTCAGTGTTTCGAAGAAAAGGAATATCAAACGGAGTCCAAACGGAATGAAACCTTCGGGAGCGTGATTTTTGGAACGAAAGTGATCCAAGAGACGTGGAGCTGAAGTCAGGGAAGCTTCGAGGAGGCCACGAGGCAGGGCCCCTCATGGGCCCCTCGTGGCTCCCCTGACCGACTTCTTTCGCCTATATAAGTCCATATAACCTAAAACCTTCGGGGAACAGAATAGATCGGGAGTTCCACCACCGGGAGCCCGTTCCGGCACCCTGCCCGCGGGGGAATCCCTCACCGGTGGCCATCTTCATCATCCCGGCACTCTCCATGACGAGGAGGGAGTAGTTCACCCTCGGGGCTGAGGGTATGTACCAGTAGCTATGTGTTTGATCTCTCTCTCTCCCTCTCTCGTGTTCTTGACTTTGCACGATCTTGATGTATCGCGAGCTTTGCTATTATAGTTGGATCTTATGATGTTTCTCCCCGTCTACTCTCTTGTAATGGATTGAGTTTTCCCTTTGAAGTTATCTTATCGGATTGAGTCTGTAAGGATTTGAGAACACTTGATGTATGTCTTGCCGTGCTTATCTATGGTGACAATGGGATATTCACATAATCTACTTGATGTATGTTTTGGTGATCAACTTGCGGGTTCAATGAATCTATGCATAGGGGTTGGCACACATTTTCGTCTTGACTCTCCGGTAGAAACTTTGGGGCACTCTTTGAAGTACTTTGTGTTGGTTGAATAGATGAATCTGAGATTGTGTGATGCATATCGTATAATCATGCCCACGGATACTTGAGGTGACAATGGAGTATCTAGGTGACATTAGGGTTTTGGTTGATTTGTGTCTTAAGGTGTTATTCTAGTACGAACTCTAGGATAGATTGAACGGAAAGAATAGCTTCGTGTTATTTTACTACGGACTCTTGAATAGATCGAGCAGAAAGGATAACTTTGAGGTGGTTTCGTACCCTACCATAATCTGTTCGTTTGTTCTCCGCTATTAGTGACTTAGGAGTGACTCTTTGTTGCAAGTTGAGGGATAGTTATATGATCTAAGTATGTTATTATTGTTGAGAAGAACTTGCACTAGTGAAAGTATGAACCTTAGGCCTTGTTTCCTAGCATTGCAATACCGTTTGTGCTCACTTTTATCATTAGTTACCTTGCTGTTTTTATATTTTCAGAATACAAATACTCATATCTACCAGCCATATTGCACTTGTATCACCATTTCTTCGCTGAACTAGTGTACCTATACAATTTACCATTGTATTGGGTGTGTTGGGGACACAATAGACTCTTTGTTATTTGGTTGCAGGGTTGTTTGAGAGAGACCATCTTCATCCTACGCCTCCCACAGATTGATAAACCTTAGGTCATCCACTTGAGGGAAATTTGCTACTGTCCTACAAACCTCTGCACTTGGAGGCCCAACAACATCTACAAGAAGAGGGTTGTGTAGTAGACATCAGGGACATGGGTGCAGTCTATCTTGACAAAAGGTGGTCTTCGCCTGCAAAGCATCTGTCCATGACATACCGTTGGGCTCGGTGATGACCTCCGTCCTACGCACCAGTCGTCGTGGTCCTCTTTCACCGACCAGGCAACCTTTGGGGATTGCTTTGAGAACCGGCGTGCTTGCCTTGCTCCCTAACACCAAAGAGGAAATCCACTTCATCGGCTCTTTCTAGCACAGCCTTTGGCACTGTTTGTCATCGCATGCGTCACCCATGTGAGGACACGGGGCCACGCGACTGGCCGAGCATTCTTGAATTGCTTGCTCCCACGAATGGGCCTGAGGAGGTATCCTCGGGAGATCGCCTCACGAGGATTCAATGGAGCCGTGTTGTCACCTTAGGAGGCCTGCTGATGGGGGACTTGCGAGGCAAGGGGCCTCTCTCAAGTCCTTGCCTGTGAAGCTTGCTAGTGACCCCCTTGTTGGATCCTTGGATATGCGTCGCGCCCTGGTCGAATGCAGCCGGTCCTAGGTACCTGATGTAGGGTAGAACCCTAGATGCCCGATCTTTCACGATTGGAGCGGATTCCATGATGAACACGAAGAACAAGAGGGGAAACACGAGGAGAGAAATCACTCAAACCAACAAGATTCTATTACACATGTCCTAGATTCTCGAAACACAAAGAGATACACAATCCACGACAACAAAGGACGATACAAGTAGCAAGTGCTTCTCCGTGAGGAGGTCTTGAGGGGTCTTCCCATGAGGGTTCTTGAATCCACTTGGGGGATCTTCTCCAAAGAGGTCGTGAACTCCTATGGAGAAGGGATCAAGTGGAGTGCAAAGCTTCTCAAATGAGCTACTACTTTGCTAACCCTAAAACGTAGGTGGGAGAAGAGTATATATAGTCTAGAGGCGAAAGGGCACACGGGCCTCGGCCCAAGTCGCTACGCGCAGGCAGGCCAGAAGTTCTGGGCGCCGGAAGTTTTGGGCCAGGTTCCAGGAAGGGTCCCGCCTAATCAGAGAGTTGGCACAGTCGGGGCTGGTCTGGTTTTCGGGTGTCGGAAGTTCCGGGCAAGCCGGATGTTTCGGGCGCCGGACGTTCCGGGCGAAGTTCCGGCCGTGTTCCGGGCTATCCAGAGAGTTGGCACACTTGGGCATCATCTGGAGTGAGAGGGCCGGAGGTTCCGGGCTGGCTGGAAGGTTCGGGGGCTGGAAGTTCCGGGCTGTGGCCAAAAGTTTCGGGCTTGGCAGAAACTCTACACATGTCTTGATGCTAGCCGTTCTTCCTCCTTTAGTCCTTGGTTCCTGAGAGCATGTAGTGTCTTTGCATTAGGTAGCAACCGTGTCTCACGTGAATAGAAAGGAGAAGGACTTAAGAATGATTTCACCTTGTGTCCAATGGCATATGCTCGAGGTCGAGGTCTCAGCGTAGTGTACATGGGGATGATCGTAGGACGATCCGCATCATCTCCCCCCTGGGAAAGATCCGACGTCGAATCGTGATTCTTATCACCATGGAAATAGTTGTCGTGAACAGACTTGTAATTGGACGAAGTTGAAGACATGGTGTAATCCAAGTACTCCAAGGTCTCTCCAGAGTGGTATTCATGCAAAAAGAGCAAACACAAGCAACACTCGGAAATACGGTGGTTAGCGCACACAAAAGGTCCATCATGTAATAATGTGTCCATGTGACAAGGTTGTTCATGACAAAGTGCTTTAAGCTTATGAAGATGATATATAATGATATGCAAAGCATTCATGGGGTAATGTTGCACAAAGCTACAAATGCTACCATTGTGCAAAATGATGGCATAATGGGACGGTGTATCAAAAGCATGAACATGGTAATTGGTGCTCAATGTGAGTATTTGATCATGCAATTGATGGTGGGCAATGTGATCATTATGTAAGAACATGCCGTCGAGGTATATCACAACAAACTTGCTAAAGAAATGCACAAGCTCATATATCATGGATGGCATGGAAATAGATGCAACATGACAAGCATAATGTGAGTCAATCCATGCATAGGGTGCAAACTTGTGGAGAGTATGATATGTCCATCAAGCATGACATGTGGGAGCACAATCAACAAATATGGATGTGTTGGTGCAATATGTCAAAGGAGTGTTGATGTACCGATGCTCGATGCCGTGGCATGAGTGGTTGTCCGGTGGTGGATCCATTAAGTCCGAGCACTCCTCAACTTGAAGGTCCAAAGGGTCCATCTCCAATGTCGGTCCTCCATCCAATATATGTATCATGTAGACAAGAAGGAGACAACAATGAAAGCATGGCCCATCTAATATGCATATTTGAAGATGGCTCAAAGCGAAGGAGTTCACCTCGTGAATGTTCCCAAAGATGTTGGAGTTGCACATCATGTATACCTTCACATAACCAATATGTCTCATGACGGTAATGCCTTGTGAATCCTTCAAAACGAAAGAACATGACAAGCACCTGGAAAAACAAATGAGGTTAGCAAAAATGCAACACCTATCATTCGCGTGGTAAGATACCCAACAAGTGTATGCATCATGCTCATCATAAGAAAGGACAAGGGAGCATTTCATAGTATGGAGGCATTTGATGCGAGAACAACCAAATACAATAGGCTCAATCAAACAAGCATGCATCACAAGTAAATTTCCAAAGTCTCCAAGATCATTAAGCATAGTATGGTTGCACTCACGAGAAGTGGATATGAGGAATGATCAAGATATATTCACAACTAATGAAGACAAGAGACAATATTCAAGATATATCATGTGAGAGGCATGAATATATATGTCATCAACCCAAGAAAGCGAATGAGAATGGATATGGGTGATGCAACCTAACAAGTAATCATACTGGTCAAGTCAAACAAGCTAGTAGTGCGAGGATGCAACATACTAGTGGTAATCATGGCATGTGTTCAAATAGCAGGCATGAATAATTCACATGACATAGCAGAAGCATGAAAGCAAGATATGAGGAAAGTATCATCACTGTGTTGGCAAGAGGTCATATGGAAATAGCAATGGAACATTATGACTCTCCCAACACAACAAGCATCAACAGCATGGGGCACAAAGAAATCAAGGCAATAGCTACAAGGATCTCCACCAAGCATGCAAATACACATAGAAGTAGTATAGTGGTGAATCATATGTAAGTGCAAGCAAGGGTCACAATTGCATGGTAAAGGCATGGAAAAAGGGATAACATGCAAAGTGAACATGATACAGTGGGCATAAAGTAACAAGTGATATATAGCCCATAGCCGTGTGAGAGCCAAGTAGAAGAGATGCGCGTAGTCGCTGCGCAAAGGGAACAGTGGTAAGGATAGTCCACGGGATCCCAAATCATCTTTGCTCTCAAGAGCTCGTTTCGTCAACTCTTGGGATTGATAGGTTGACGAGTATACATGAGTACCTACACAAAACAAAGACAAAGGGAAAATTGTGTGTGCTGGTATATGTACACATCATCCATTATGATGCGCATGTGCTTGCGTTGGTTAGTACAAAATAGCCAATGCTCAAATAAATGATATGTGCGATATAGAAACTTGTCATCCATCATGAGAGGTTTGTTGTTATGTATAACACAATGGAGACTCAAAGGGTGTAATGCATCATGAGAAATATTTGGAGCATTATTATTCATGGAATGCATATGGTGCACGCAATTATGGGAATCCTGCAAAGTATGGAATGTATCAAAATCTCCTAATATGCATGAGGAAACTATGGGGGTCTCCTCATGAGCATTAGTGGAAACATCACATGGAGAATATTGACAACATCCAAAACAAAGCATATTTGGTTCTATATGATCATGGAATGGTATAGTAGATGAATTGCGCAAATCATGTAAAGGAAGCATGGCAATATCATTACATCAAAAACAAAAGCCAATGACCATCATCTCGTCATCTATGCCATAAGTGCAAATGGGATTTATTTTAGTGGGGCATGCATAGTTACTATGTTGAGATAGAAATGATGCAATATGGGACAACTGACTCATAGCATATGACAAGTTTAAAGGGTTGTCCAACATGATGTGACCAAAAGATTTTTCACATGATATCCTATGGAGCATAACATCACAACCTGGCAATTCAACATGTTCGTTCGTATTGATCATAAATTGGTGGCATATCAAAGCATGTAGAAGACATAGTATGTGGTTAATCCATAAGGTGATCATCATCATGCAAGCAATCATTTGTAAGATAGTCTACTAGTGGGGCAAGAGAAGTTGCAAAAATTGACACTTGGTCAATTGCTTCATCAACTTGATGGTACCATGTGCGGGGTGCATCTTCTTCCACCATGGACATCGGTTTTCCCATTGGAGGTATGGACTCATCGAAGGTAGGCATGTCGTCATGTATGAGACCTAGCACCAAAGAATAAAAAACACTCGGAGTAGAGGTTAAGTCGTTAGAAATCATAGTGGCCTTACATGCCCTGTCAACTACCTCACTCACTAAGTGTAGTGGCTCACTCACTCCCTCTTGGATGCTCTCACTCGTATGGTTGGTGGAGTCACTCAAATGGCTCTCAACCTCACATAGGATGTGTGGCATGCTCGCAAGTGTGGTGCTAGTGGTGGTCACACTCATCCTCTTGTAGGAAATGCACTCAATATCACATATGGTGGAGTCACTCATCTCACTCATGAGGTGGTGGCTCTCCTCATATGGCAATTGGTGCATCGCATCATATGTGGGTGTCTGAGAGATGTATGTGCAAATGTCTCCATGCTCAGCTCCTATTGCCGCCTTGGTTGAAGGGATAGTCCCATTCTCAACCTCCTCATCCATAACACCTTCAAAATGAATGCCATAGGAAGTGGCAAATCATCACTCTCCTCCAAGATCAAAGATAAGGTCTCATGTGCGGTCTGGAAGCTTGACTCGGAGTATGAGTCCAATATGGGTGTCGTCTTCATGTTGTTGTAGAGGTTCGTGCTCGTCGCTGTGGTCGAAGGTGGTGACCCTTGCTCTACCATCTTGTCACCATCTTGTTGTAGGAGGCCCATATGATGTGGCACCTCGTAGCTCATCTCCATAACCGAAGGGAATTTCCCATGCTCAGCCGTTGAGGGAGTCCTGGACTAGGGGGTGTCCGGATAGCCGAACTATCATCATCGGCCGGGCTCCAAGACTATGAAGATACAAGATTAAAGACTTCGTCCCGTGTCCGGATGGGACTTTCCTTGGCGTGGAAGGCAAGCTTGGCAATATGGATATGTAGATCTCCTACCATTGTAACCAACTCTGTGTAACCCTAGCCCTCTCCGGTGTCTATATAAACCGAAGGGTTTTAGTCCATAGGACGAACAACAATCATACCATAGGCTAGCTTCTAGGGTTTATATCTCATGGTAGATCCACTCTTGTACTACCCATATCATCAATATCAATCAAGCAGGAGTAGGGTTTTACATCCATCGAGAGGGCCCGAACCTGGGTAAAAACATCGTGTCCCTTGTCTCATGTTACCATCCGCCTAGAGGCACAGTTCGGGGTCCCCTACCCGAGATCCGCCGGTTTTGACACCGACATTGGTGCTTTCATTGAGAGTTCCTCTGTGCCGTCGCAATCAGGAAGGATGCCTCTTCCCATCTTTAAAGACGGTACTATTGCCGAGGGAGCCTTGGCCACCGGCCAAACAGTCCGGCTAGGTGGTTTCCTTATGAACGCCTGTTCGGCCGCCGCTCCAACGATGACCTCTCGGGTCATCAAAAGCGATCTTCACGTCAACTCGGAATTCATCGAGCAGCTAGATCCGATGGAGCTCTCCTCCGTAAACGAGCTCTTGGATCGCTTCGCCGCCCTGGGAGTCGCTACAGACTACGATCAGATTGGGCTTAAAACCTATCTGAGAGAAATCAACTCTCCCCAGGCTACCCACCACGTTGTTGTGGTGGAGGAACAATGCGGTGACTCTTCTTCTATATTAAAGACCAGTTATGTCCGGATTCCGGATCCCTCCATGCCGGATTCCCGCGAAGGGACGGACGTCAATCAAGTAGTGAACCTAAAGTCAGGCAGCGGACCAGATTCGTTGGACGATATCCAGCAATCCAAGCTTCCAAATTCGGAAACTTTTCGGCCCTTGAGCCTCAAGTTGGGCAGGGTTCCGGACTTAATTCCACCCGCCCACCCAAACATAAGCGATCTATCTCAAATCCGGCAAGAGCGCGCTGAAACAGTACATCATTACTGGGCCAGATTCCTCCTGGTTATGGACAGGATAAAGGACTGCCGTGAGGAAAATACAATCTCAATTTTCTACAACAATTTCACTGACAAGGGGATCTTGAATGTCGTAAGTCGTCGCAAAATTACACGCTTCGCCGACCTGGCGTCCATAGTACGAAAGTACTGTGCGATGGAGAGTGTCTGGAGAACCGAAACTAAGTTTTGGGACAATCCGGCTCCGAACACAACTCTAGTCCGAAACAAAAGGGTGCATCATGCTCAGGCACCCGGGACAAAAACAAAAAGCAAAAACCACATAAAGGGCACGGAACCGTACTGGAGGGATGGCTCAGCGGACCCTATAAAATTCATAGTACAGAGGGCGCGACTCCAACACATAGCCTTCAAGCATGTTGGATACTGCGGCAGGTGGCCAAAAGTGGCGAAGAGCTTCTAGCCCCGGAGAACCACCCCAACAGTACCAGTACGGTATTAACAGTCTTCGAGACTTTCGCATCGAATAATATGCGGAAACGAACAATTCGCAGCCTCGCCGAAGTCTACCAAGTAGCAACAACAAATCCATGGAGCGACACGGCTATCACCTTCAACGCCAGCGACGAACCTAAATTCCGAACAGCCCGAGCACCAGCCGCATTGGTCCTCAGTCCAATAGTGGACGGCTTTCGTCTTACCAAGGTACTCATGGATGGCGGCAGCGGATTAAACCTCATCTACGAGGAAACCCTTTGAAAAATGGAAATAGACTGGAGCCGCATTGAGCGAAGTAGCACAACCTTTAGAGGAATAATCCCTAGTCAGGAAGCATGCTGCATAGGAAAAATTACACTTGATGTGCTGTTCGGCTCGCCGGACAATTATAGGTCCGAGGAGGTCACGTTCCAAGTGGCCCCGTTCAGCAGCGGATATCACGCTTTATTAGGGCGAGAGGCATTCACAATTTTCCAAGCCATACCCCATTACGGGTACATGAAGCTTAAAATGCCCGGGCCCAATGGAATCATCACTCTTGTCAGTGATCCGAACATAGCACTCCGCGCCGAAAACAAGACAGCCGCACTAGCCCTAGAGGCACTATCCGAAGCCCTAGCGGCAGAGGAACTCACTGCACTGTGCTCAACGGTGAACAGGGACGATGTGATACTCCATAAGAGATGCAAGTCCACCTCTTTTAAACCAGCGGACGAAATAGTCAAATTCTAGGTCCATCCAACAGACCCCACAAAGACGGCCTCCATTGGGGCACAATTAAACCCTGATGTAGACGCCGCACTACGAGAATTCCTTCGGAAAAATTGGGACAACTTTGCCTGGCACCCTTCAGATATGCTAGGAATCCCACACAGATTGGCAGAACACAGCCTAAACATCCTAAAAGGATTCAAGCCAGTCAAACAGGCACTTCGGCGATTTTCCGAACCCAAAAGACAGGCAATGGGAGAGGATCTAGCCAAACTATTGGAAGCCGAATTCATCAGAGACATCAAACATCCGGACTGGCTAGCAAACCTGGTAATGATACCAAAAAAGGACAAATCTTGGTGCCTGTGTGTCGATTTTAAAGACCTTAACAAAGCTTGTCCAAAGGATCCTTTCCCCCTTCCCCACATCGATCAAATCATCGATGCTACCGCAGGGCACGATTCATTGTGCTTCCTCGACGGATACTCCGGCTACCATCAAATCAAGATGGCGGAGACAGAACAAGCTGCAACGGCATTCATTACTCCATACGGACCATTCTGCTTCAACACAATGCCCTTCGGACTCAAAAACGCTGGCGCAACATATCAGCGCATGATTCAGACATGTCTGGCTACCCAGATCGGCGAAACAGTGGAGGCGTACATAGATGATGTGGTCGTCAAGACCAAACATGTCGAAACTCTAGTAGACAATTTGAGGCTCACATTCGACAACCTCCGAGCATATGACATTAAGCTCAACCCGGAAAAATGCATTTTCGGCGTACCGGCCGAAAAGCTCTTGGGCTTCATTGTATCCGGTAGAGGAATTGAAGCAAACCCAACCAAGATTCGAGCTCTGTCACAGTTGGATATCCCAAAAGACCTCAAACAAATACAAAAATTGACTGGATGCGTGGCGGCTCTAAGCCGCTTCATCTCCCATTTGGGAGAAAAGGCATTGCCCCTCTATCGCCTCCTCAGGTGCACCGAACACTTCGAATGGACGGGTGCTGCCACGGCCGGACTTGAAGAAATAAAAGCCATATTGGCAACAAATCCGGTCCTGGCCGCGCCCAACTTGGGCGAACCAATGTTGTTATATATCGCGGCAACACATCAAGTTGTAAGTGCGGTGCTCGTCGTCGAACGAGAAACAGAAGGGCACAAATTCCCTCTTCAAAAACCAGTGTACTAAGTATCCACTGTCTTAACTCCATGCAAGTCCCGGTACCCACATTATCAAAAGATAGCGTACGTAGTGTTCATGGCATCCCGGAAGCTGCGACACTACTTTCAAGAGTGTTCGATAACAGTGGCCTCCGAAGTACCTCTCAACGACATTATAAACAACCGCGACGCGACGGGCAGGATTGCAAAATGGGCCATTGAGCTCTTACCATTTGATATAACCTACAAACCACAGCGAGCTATAAAGTCGCAGGTTTTTGCTGACTTCATCGCCGAATGGACCGAAGCCAAACTCCCTAAAGAGTACGGCGCATACTCCAATTGGATCATGCATTTCGACGGCTCCAAAATGTTGGCCGGCTTGGGGGCTGGCGTCGTATTGACGTCCCCAACCAGAGACACAGTCCAATACGTACTTCAAATAATGTACACGGACTCCAACAATGCAGCCGAATATGAGGCCCTTCTACATGGTCTCCGGATGGCAATCTCCATGGGTATTCAACGCCTAGAGGTGCGCGGGGATTCAAACCTCGCAATATCCCAAGTAAATGGAGACTTTGACACCAAGGATCCGAAAATGGCAGCCTATCGTAACGCCGTCTTAAAAATGTCAGCTCAGTTCGAAGGACTCGAATTCCACCATGTAGCCCGGGATAATAACCAGGCAGCCGACGTGTTGGCACGCATCGGCGCAAAATGCGACGCCGTTCCTCCAAACATCTTCTTGGAGCGGCTCTTCAAGCCATCCGTAGTATGGGAAGAGGAGTCTAGAAACAACAATCCGGAACCAACCGCACCGCCCAACAACGAACAATCTGACATAATCAGCGGCTCAGCCAATGAAACAACACCTTCAGCCCACGAAATAATGGCAGTAATTGCCCCGTGGACAGAACCATTCCTAGCCTAGGCAGGAACTTCTCGAAGACCAAAATGAGGCCCGCTGCATAGTTCGGCGATCTAAAGCCTACAAGGTCCATGAGGGAGAACTTTATAAGAAAAGCACAACCGGAGTCCTTCAAAGGTGCATCTCCGAAGAGGAAGGGCGAAATCTTCTGGCTGAAATTCACGCCGGACTCGGCGGGCACCACGTTGCAGCCCCGGCCCTTTGTAGGCAAGGCCTTCCACACAGGATTTTATTGGCCGACGGCCCGGGAAGACGCTCAGGACTTAGTCCAACGATGCGTCGGTTGCTAGCTCTTTGCTAATCAGAGAACATGCCACCCACCGCCCTCAAAACTATACCCATCACCTGGCCGTTCGCGGTCTGGGGGCTTGACATGGTTGGACCCCTTAAAGGGGGAACCCACAAGCAAAAGTACCTATTGGTCATGGTGGACAAATTCACCAAATGGATAGAGGCCAAGCCAGTTAAAACGGCCAAATCCGGACCTGTGATAGACTTCATATCCGGCGTAGTACACCGTTATGGCGTCCCCCACAGCATCATCACCGATAATGGCACGAACTTCACGGCCGATGAGGTTAAACTCTGGTGTAAAAATATGGGCATCAAGCTCGACTACGCTTCAGTCTATCACCCTCAAACTAACGGTCAGGTCGAACGAGCAAATGGTCTAATCATGAGCGGCATCAAACCCAGGTTAGTGCGGTCCCTCACGGAATCTAACACGCACTGGGTAGAGGAGCTCGACTCCGTACTCTGGGGGCTACGGACCACGCCAAATCGTACTACCGGATTCACACCATTCTTTATGGTATACGACGCAGAGGCAGTTCTGCCCTGCGATATAATTCATGACTCACCTCGAGTGTGCATGTACAAAGAAAGAGAAGCCGAGTAGGATCGGCAGGACAGGTTGGACGCATTGGAGGAGGAGCGCGACGTGGCAAAGGCTCGTTCCGCATTCTATCAGCAGCAGGCTCAAAGATATCAAAGCAGAGAAGTACGGGCCAAAACCTACAATGTTGGCGAACTAGTTCTACGCCTGCCGGACAAGAAAAAGGACAAACTCAAGCCCAAATGGGAAGGTCGCTTCATCATCGACCAAGTCCTGACCGGCGGAGCATACCGTCTGTGAAACGCATCGGACAATCGACTCGAGCCGAACCCATGGAACGCAGCCCGCCTCCGAAGATTCTACGCCTAGCGCCGGACTCAGAGTTCGTCTCCTTCCTCCGTCCACATTTTATACTTCAGCTGTCTTTTGTTTCTCTCTTTTCTCCTCCCTTTTTCATAGAGCCTTTGAGGGCTGATCTGCGCATTGTTCGCACACACTTGACGTGCTACCTGCACCCAATATACCTGGGGGCTTCTTTAACAGAAGCTTATTTATACGGGCTTTATGCCCAACACATGTGTCAAACTTCCGCATGTACCTTTTATTCACCATTATATGCATCGATCTGACTTAAGTTTTGGCCAAGCTGGGTTGCCTGGCTCCTGTGCTTACCCCTACGTTCCCGATTGTTCGGCTAGGAGGTAAAGGGAGCACCTCTGCGATTGTTACTGCCGGGTCAGCCGGATGTGTACCTCAGGCTGGGTGAAGCCGAAAGCTAGCGTTCTTAAGGGAATATTCGGTCGGTGACTTGAAAGATGATTTCTTATTTATTTATTTATCTGCCCCCAGATGCTTTTCTGCTCTTTTCGCAGTCCGGACATGCACTTTAGGGCATGCCTCCGAGGGAAAGGAACCCCTAACGGAACTGTTCTCCCTGGAAGATGTTTCTTACTAACCATGTAATATAACATAACTAGTTGGGCATTTGTCTGATAAAGCACTAATGACCCCTACGCCTGGTCTCCATGCATGCCCTAGTTTTTTCATAACCGTGAGGGTATTTGAACACACTTCGGACTCTAGGGTCCCGAGGTTGAAGCGAAAAGGTCCGCAAAGACAAACGATCTACAATCCGGCTAGAAGGCATTTTACATTTCATTTTAAAATACATCGTGAGATTGACTGATTGTACTCCTCTTCAATCCCATCTAACAGGCTGTCTAATTTACAGTCCCGTTGGGAATACTTAGCGGCCAACTCTACTTGGCCGTACATTAAGCTCACAGGGATCTCCTTCCCATCGGGCCCCACAGGTTCGACCTCGGCCATGTGGTTCGGATCCGCCTTTGTGTACCGCGTCTTCACCATGGCCCAGGCCTCCCTGGCAAATTGACGGCAGGCCGATATCTTCCACAGACGGAAGCGCTGCCGTACTCCCTGAAGCTTCTCCGCAAGCCCTTCAAGACCATCGGGCAGGGAGACGGACGGCCATAAGGCCTGGACGACGCCACTCATCGCCTGCCGGACTCGTTCGTGCAGTTGCAGCAGCTCGGGAAGTTGGTCACCCGTTGAACCGGGCATTTCCTCCGCAGGGCGACCTGTGAGCACACCTACAGACACATTTCTGTCAATCGACTTCCTCGCCAAACTCTTCTTTTCAAAAGAGTTTGCTCAAGCACTTACTGTAGATGCCGCGACGAAGCCGCCGATTCTCCTTTACGGAGTCACACAGCTGGACCCGAACATCTTTTAGTTCTTCGCCCAGCTGGGTGTTGGCATCTTGGAGTTTGTTTCTCTCCTGCTGCACCCTCATAAGCACCTTTTCGCCGGCCTTCAGCTGGCGTAGCAGATGTCGCTTGTACGGATCTAGTCCGGCGCCCTCTGCAATATTATTGTCAGATTTATACGCACGCCGCACGCCATACACCGCTTATCTTTTTGAAATATGTGTTGCCAGAGGGGGTCTCTGTGTCTCCTCCGGCGGCGGCTAGTGCGGCCTCAAGTTGGGCCTTGCACTCTTCAAGCTCCTGGGACAACTGGTTATTCTTCTCCGTAAGATCCTGTATATCAAATGATCCTTAAATCAGTTATTCTAACTACTTTAAGTCTCGGGGGCTACTGGCATATATAACTATTAAAACTCCTTACCCGTATGTCCTTCACATACTGCTCCGTGGTCTGGTTAAACCATCTTGAGCGGCACGAAGGTGCGCGTCTCCCGCATTAAAGGCATTCAACGCCTCTGGGGAGAAACACGCATCACGAAGAACTGTCCGGCGGCGCCTATGATTCATGGCGCTCTCCACCTCAGACCTGGTGGCGGACAACCTATCGGCATCCTCCGTTGGAGGAGCATCCGGCTCACACCTTGCACTCGCCTCCCCCTCCGGACCAGGTGTTGGAGCCGGGCTGGCGGAGGCTTGGTTGGCAACCTCTCCGGGCACAGTCCGGCGAGCGCTCTTTCTCCTGGAAAAGTCATGAGCATTAATATACCTCCCAGGAACCTTTACGATTCGATTCGCATCGTTCCCCTCTTCCGCTTGCTTGGCCGAACTGACCCTTGTTGGTCAACCGCCGCGGGATCGGCTTCCCGCCTTGAAGGCACCTCCTGCGAAACACCGTTGGTATACGATCGTCAGAAATAAGCACGGACGGAATAATGGTGTCCGGATTTCGGTCATAATTACCTGGGAAGCCGGAGATAAACTGGGGTAGTCAGCCGTAATGGCGACTAGAGCATTGTCCATGCTGAGTTGGTGGAACACCCTGTCACTTAGCTCCACCTTTATGTCCAGATCCTCTTCGGAGGCCGGATCAAGGGATCTTTCTGGATCCTCGGGTTGTGGAGTTGGACTGTGTATGCCCTCCACATCCCGGCGCAGTTCCTGCGTCGAAATTATAAAGTAAGATACTTAACTTTGAAAGCACGGATCGGATAGATAAACATCCGCTTACCCAGCTCTGAGGGTTATTCATGGAGAATCCATTCAATGGACTCGTTTGGAGGAAGTCCTCCTTCTCCCCCTTGTACAAGCCGGACAGGATCTTCACCAGATCGGCGGCCGATCCCGGCCCCTTGCAGCCATGACGGGTGGCGTCATTCTCCCCGTTGAAATCCCACATGGGGTGGCCCCTATATTGGAGCGGCTGCACCCCTCGCATAATGCACGTGGCCATGACTCCAATCATGGTCAATCCAGAATGAGCCAGCAACCTTATCCGGCCCATCAGATAATGGACGCTCCTGTCATCTTCCCGTTGAGGGCTCCGCGGGTGCCAACTCAGGCGTTTCTTCAGAGGAGCGTTGCTGAACTCCGGGAGGCCGATACAAACTAGGTCCAGCAGTGGAGCATCTTCTATATAAAACCATTCCGAAGGCCAGTCTTCGGACGCCTTCTTTGGGGTTCCGGACAGATATCCGGTCCTGGCGATGCGCCATATTTCGGCTCCGCCCACTTGATATATCGACCCCTCGTGAGAATGGGGTACGAGGCAAAACAATCTCTTCCACATCGCAAAATGGGGCTCGATGCCCAAGAACAGCTCGCAAAGAGCTACGAAACCTGCAATGTGCAGAATGGAGGCGGGCGTAAGGTGATGAAGCTGGAGTCCGTAGAACTCCAGAAGCCCCCGGAGGAACGGATGCATGGGAAATCCGAGCCCCCTTATTAGATAAGGGACGAAGCACGCCCGCTCTCCTTTAGAGGGACTGGGGGGTGTTCTCCGCCTGCTTTCCACCTTTGTAGGTGGCCAGCCCGGCTCGAACCAGGACCATGAAGGCCGGAGGAAGGTATCCCTCCGCTTGGAGCGTCACCAGCTCGCTGTGCGGGACTAAGGGCTAGGAGCGCGAGAAGAGGAGACGCGTCGACGGTCCATGATGGAGTGGATTTTTGTCAGAAGCGCTCCGATGAGTACTCGCGGAAGGAGGATGGTGTGATTTGGATCTGGATTCTTGCCTCTTTTATAGGAAGCTTATTCGCGCAGCTTGGGGGTAAAATGTAAAAATACCCTGGCCTTTCGCATTCGTACGACACATGGAAGAGGGCCATAATTGGGCGTGGAAGCCAAGGAGCGCAACATTTATAAGGAAGCCGGACACTATTCGGCAAGCACATGGAATTTGGAGGAGAACCCGCCTTGCAACGCCGAAGACAATATACGCGCCGGACTCATTGTTATTGAAGCATGGTTCGGGGGCTACTGAGGGAGTCCTGGACTAGGGGGTGTCCGGATAGCTGAACTATCATCATCGGCCGGACTCCAAGACTATGAAGATACAAGATTGAAGACTTCGTCCCGTGTCTGGATGGGACTTTCCTTGGCGTGGAAGGTAAGCTTGGCAATACGGATATGTAGATCTCCTACCATTGTAACCGACTCTGTGTAACCCTAGCCCTCTCCGGTGTCAATATAAACCGGAGGGTTTTAGTCCATAGGACGAACAACAATCATACCATAGGCTACCTTCTAGGGTTTAGCCTCCTTGATCTCGTGGTAGATCCACTCTTGTACTACCCATATCATCAATATCAATCAAGCAGGAGTAGGGTTTTACCTCCATCGAGAGGGCCCGAACCTGGGTAAAAACATCGTGTCCCTTGTCTCCTGTTACCATCCGCCTAGACGCACAGTTCGGGACCCCCTACCCGAGATCCGCCGGTTTGACACCGACAGCTGTCGTCCTTGAGGGGCTTCCAAAGATGGAAGTGTCGCCCTCGCTTGTAGGTAGTCGCCTTGTTGTTGAAGATGTCGATGTAGGCGAACTCGTGGGAAGTAGGCGAAGATGTCGTATGTCCAAAGGCGAAGATTCCTAGATATCACTTGGCAAAGATGCCGAAGTGGTGGTGTTATCCATAGCTTGCTTTTGGTGGTGCCTGTCTCATGGTATTCTCTTGTTCTCTTGAAGCTTGGCCTTGGCATGTAGTAGAGCTTGTTCGTACTTGTACATTCGCGCTTGGCGAGCATCTTCATGATGATGGTGTCATTGTCGTGCTTGAGCTCATAGTAGATGTCAGTGATCGTCATCGTGCGCATGATGCTTGGAGGTGACTTGCCCTTCATGACGATGTTGATCATGATGATCGCCATGGAGATGTGGACATGGACGACTTGTGCTTGTAACATTTTTGCGCTCCGAAGACTTGTGTCTTGAACGTCGCCGCGTGAAGATGACGAAGGGGAAGAAAACTTGTAGTCGACCAACACTTGTCATAGCTCCTCCATGTGTTTGTTTTGGTAGTCAAACAAGTTGTCGATGTAGTCCCTTTTCCGTGCTTCAGATTGTCGTATGTCAGTGGCAATGTTCATCAGGCCTTGCATTACTCGTTGTAATCCGAAGTGGGGAGTTTTGGTGTTATAATTGTACGTGTCGTCGTTGTTATCGAAGACCGGAGATGAAATGCCTTGCATATCCATCACAAGAGTCAAGCAAATATGAGTGTAAGAAAGGAGAGAACTATACCAAATGTACCTTGACCTATGTTGAGAATGGATCAATGATCACTCAATGATGTAACAAGGAAATAGCATAATTGGTACCGATCTCATCAATTTCTCACACCTACACAAATAAGGCTTATGGTGGAGCTCGGTGAGGATAGTGGCACAAAAATGTGATGCAAAATGTTAGCAAGAGTCAATAATGTTGAAAGAGATTCACAAATTCGGAAGTGCAACAAGTAGACCAATAGCACTATGTGGCACACGGAAACACACACACGGATAGATAAATGGGCTCGTGCAACGAAGGAACGAGCTCAAAATGTGGAATCCACGGAAAATGCTCTTATTGCACAATGCTAGAGAGATGATAGTGTCAATAGGCAGATACGACACTTGTGCACAACCTATAAGAGACAAAAATGCAACAACTTCTATCCCAAGTATGCTATGTATACGGTTCCCGGTGTTCCCCTCAAGATGATCCAAGATGATCGGATATGAAAATCTTATATTCAATGTGGTATGATGCTATGGCTATTGCTTACAAGCTTTTTTGCTCTCTCTCTCTCTCTCTCCTATTCTTTGCTTAAAAGATTATTCTTTTTTTTTTGATATGGCCACTATGAGAAATGCAAAAACCAAGATAGCAATTGTGTATATGCAGGAACAATCTTGTGACGCAAGAGATGATATAATACCAAGATGACACCAATATGATATGGTATGTATGCAATGGAAGGGATGATCACTAATATGTACAAGTAATGTTGCCGACAATACTCAAAGGCTAGTCTCGATAGGCAAGTGACTCAAAATGGGCTAGGGGTCAACAATGTAATGGCAAGAAAAATGTACAATGGTGGGATACCACGATACCAAGAAGATATAGATGTTACCGTCTTGTTTACGGCTAGGGTGTCAAAATGGTGAAGGTGGTCGATGTCAAATCCTTGGCGAAGTTGAGCGGCGGTGTTGTCGATGTCGAACTGTTCCTAGTTAGCAGAAACACCCTAGGAAACGGAAAAACCGCAAACTCAAAATCTCCAAAGGCAAATGTCAAATGGTGGTAGTGGAATGTGGTGGTGGTTTCGGAAGCTCAATGGGATTGCAGACATGCAAAGATGGGTATTGGAGTATGCAATGCGGTAGTGGAGGTTATGGTGGTGGACTATACATGGTGTCGGAGTTGAGGTCACCGTCCCTAAGTAGCCGATACACCTTAGGAGACACAAACCACAACTCGGGCAAGCACAAACAAAATTGGGTTAAGTTGAGCTGGTGGAAATGTATGGTGGGAAAGGTTTTGCGAAAGTTATGGTGGTGGTTGAAGAAGAGGTAACCATTCCTAAGTAGCCAAAACACCTTAGGAGACTCGAATCACAACTCAAGCAACCAGAAATGCTAACGGGAAAAAATGGGTTAGGTTGCGGAAGTCGGTGGTGGCAATGCGGATGTTATGGTGGAAGGCCTAGGCCAAAATGCCATAGTTCCAAAAACATTATGGATTCAAAAGGTGGTGAAACCAATGTGAGGACCTTGGGCACATTGATAGCTTCAAAATGATCCAAAGAACACTCAAATCGGAGTTTGGAGCAAAAAACTTATGATGAAAACGGTGAAAGAGGCTGATGCTGAAATTCTGTGTAATGTCTCTGGTTAGGCCGGAAGTTCTGGGGCAAGGATGGAACTTCCGAGGGTAGTGGAATTTCTTCCGCGACGAACCCTAAATTCCGGATCTGAGAACGGGGGTGGAAAAACTCGATTTCCAAGGTCAAAATTGAGACGATTTCGTGGATGGAAATGGTGAGAAAGATGGGGGAAAGCTAGAGCCACTTGAAACCAAGCAAATCCATGGGTCCAATCCAACAAAACTTCATCATACCAACAAATCACCAAAAAAATTGGGGCTATTTTTGGTGGGGATTTTTGAAATTGGGGAAGAACACAACAAAATTAGGCTAGAAAAAGAAGGGTAGGGGCTCCAAATTCGTGATCAACCTTGCTTTGAGCCAAGCTGATGTAGGGTAGAACCCTAGATGCCCGATCTTTCACGATTAGAGTGGATCCCACTATGAACATGAAGAACATAGGGGAAACACGAGGAGAGGAATCACTCAAACCAACAAGATTCGATTACACATGTGCTATATTCTCGAAACACAAAGAGATACACGATCCACGATCAACAAAGGACGATACAAGTAGCAAGTTCTTCTTCGTGAGGAGGTCTTGAGGGGTCTTCCCATGAGGGGTCTTGAATCCACTTGGGGAATCTTCTCCGAAGAGGCCATGAAATCCTATGGAGAAGGGATCAAGTGGAGAGCAAAGCTTCTCAAATGAGCCACTACTTTCCTAACCCTAAAACGTAGGTGGGAGAAGAGTATATATAGTCTAGGGGCGAAAGGGTACATGGGCCTCGACCCAAGTTGCTACACGCAGGCAGGGCCGAAAGTTCTGGGCGGTGCCGGAAGTTTTGGGAAGGGTCCGACCTAATTAGAGAGTTGGCACGGTCGGGGCTGGTCTGGTTTCCGGGGCCCGGAAGTTCCGGGCAGGTCGGAGGTTCTGGGCACCAGACGTTCTGGGCGAGGTTTCGGTAGAGAGTTGGCATGCCTAGGCATCGTCTGGAGTGAGAGGGCTAGAGGTTCCGGGCTGGCCGGAAGGTCCAGGTACCAGAAGTTCCGGGCTATGGCCGAAAGTTCCGGGCTTGGCAGAAACTGTGCACAAGTCTTGACGCTGGCCGTTCTTCCTCCTTTAGTCCTTGGTTCCTGAGCACAGGTAGTGTCTTTGCATTAGGTAGCAACCGTGTCTCGCGTGAATAGAAAGGAGAAGGACTTAGAAACGAGTTCACCTTGTGTCCAATGGCGTATGCTCGAGGTTGAGGTCTTGTCGTAGTGTACATGGGGATGATCATAGGATGCTCCGCATCAATACCCATGGGCCCGCGCTGCGCATGTCTCCACCCGTTATGGGGGGAGGTGAAGCGCTGGGGCCCTAACTACCTGCGGGCCAGGCGCGATGCGTGGCGCTCGATTTAGTGGGGCATGCCCCAACTTCTCCTACGACGCCTTGACAACCGCCTGGGCTGACATAAAGCCTGCCCGCACATGGCGCGAGGCCGTCATTGCCTTCCTTCTCCTGAATCCTCCTTCTCGCGCCTTCCTTTTCGCACACGACTCCTCGCTAGCCAACTGCTACGTCTTGAGCTTGTGTTGGTTTTCCTTGAAGAGGAAAGGGTGATGCAGCAATAGTAGCGTAAGTATTTCCCTCAGTTTTTGAGAACTAATGTATCAATCCAGTAGGAGACTCCTCAAAAGTCCCATGCACCTACACAAACAAACAAGAACTCGCAACCAACGCAATAAAGGGGTTGTCAATCCCTTCACGACCACTTGCTAAAGTGAGATCTGATAGAGATAATATGATAAGATAAATATATTTTTGGTATTTTATAATATAGATTGGAAAAGTAAAGATGCAAATAAAAGTAGATTGAAAACTTATATGATAAATGATAGACCCGGGGGCCATAGGTTTCACTAGTGGCTTCTCTCAAGATAGCAAAAGTATTACAATGGGTGAGCAAATTACTGTCGAGCAATTGATAGAAAAGCGAATAATTATGAGATTATCTAGGCATGATCATGTATATAGCCATCACGTCCGTGACAAGTAGACTGACTCCTGCATGCATCTACTACTATTACTCCACACATCGACCGCTATCCAGCATGCATCTAGAGTTTTAAGTTCATAAAGAACGGAGTAACGCATTAAGAAAGATGACACGATGTAGAGGGATAAACTCATGCAATATGATATAAACCCCATCTTTTTATCCTCGATGGCAACAATACAATACGTGCCTTGCTGCCCCTGCTGTCACCGGGAAAGGACACCGCAAGATTGAACCCAAAGCTAAGCACTTCTCCCATTGCAAGAAAGATTAATCTAGTAGGCCAAACCAAACTGATAATTCGAAGAGACTTGCAAAGATAACTTAATCACACATAAAAGAATTTAGAGGAGATTCAAATATTTCTCATAGATAAACTTGATCATAAACCCACAATTCATCGGATCTCGACAAACAAACCACAAAAAGAGTTACATCGAATAGATCTCCAAGAAGATCAAGGAGAACATGGTATTGAGATTCAAAGAGAGAAAAGAATCCATCTAGCTAATATCTATGGACCCGAAGGTCTATGGTAAACTACTCACAACTCATCAGAGAGGCTATGGTGTTGATGTAGAAGCCCTCCATGGTTGATTCCCCCTCCGGCGGAGCGCCGGCGAAGGCTCCAAGATGGGACCTCGCGGATACAGAAGGTTGCGATGGTGGAAATAGTTTTTCATGGTCGACTTTGATGTTCTCGGGGTATGTGGGTATATATAGGAGGAAGAAGTAGGTCGGTGGATGCCTGAGGAGCCCACGAGATAGGGGGCGCACCCAGTAGTGGGGGCTCGCCCTCCACCCTCGTGGCTTCCTTGATTGCTTCTTGACTTGCACTCCAAGTTCTCTGGATCACGCTCATTCCAAAAATCACGCTCCCGAAGGTTTCATTCCATTTGGACTCCGTTTGGTATTCCTTTTCTTTGAAACACTGAAATAGGCAAAAAAACAGCAATATGGGCTGGGCCTCCGGTTAGTAGGTTAGTCCCAAAAATAATATAAAAGTGTAAAGTAAAGCCCATAAACATCCAAAACGGGTAATATAATAGCATGGAACAATCAAAAATTATAGATACGTTGGAGACGTATCAAGCATCCCCAAGCTTAATTCCTGCTCGTCCTTGAATAGGTAAACGATAAAAACAGAATTTTTGATGTGGAATGCTACCTAGCATAATTCTCAATGTAATTTTCTTTATTGTGGCATGAATGTTCAGATCCAAATGATTCAAAATAAAAGTTCATATTGACATAAAAATAGTAATACTTCAAGCATACTAATCAAAGCAATCATGTCTTCTCAAAATAACATGTCTAAAGAAAGTTCATCCCTACAAAATCATATAGTTAGGCTATGCTTCATTTTCGTCACACAAAAATGCTCCCATCTTATACACCCCGATGACAAGCTAATAAATTGTTTCGTACTTAAATAATCTCAAACTTTTTCAACTTTCACGCAATACATGAGCGTGACAAGTGTGGAAAAAAGATAGTAACATTGCCCCCCCTTTTTTTTGGGCCTTTCTCTTTCTTTTCGATTTGGCCTTTTTATTATTTGGCCTTTCCTTTTTTTTATTTAGCCTTTCTTTTTCTTTATTTGGGGAAAATGCTCTAATAATGATGATCATCACACTTCTATTTATTTACAACTCATGAATTACAACTTTAAATTAGAACAAGATATGATCGTATATGAATGCCTCCGGCGGTGTACCGGGATGGGCAATGAATCAAGAGTGACATGTATGAAAATTAATGCATGGTGGCTTTGCCACAAATACGATGTCAACTACATGATCATGCAAGGCAATATGACAATGATAATGTGTGTCATGATGATAAACGAAACGGTGGAAAGTTGCATGGCAATTATCTCGGAATGGCTATGGAAATGCCATAATAGGTAGGTATGGTGGCTGTTTTGAGGAAGATATAAGGAGGTTTATGTGTGATAGAGTGCACCAGCGAATTTTGCACCAACTCTCAAGGTGAGAAAGGGCAATGCACGGTACCGAAGAGGCTAGCAATGATGGAAGTGTGAAATTAGTCAAAAGAACTAATATAATTATTGCAAAAATATACAAGTCATCAAAAACCAAGCACTACGCGCATGCTCCCAGGGGATAGATTGGTAGGAAAAGACCATCGCTCGTCCCCGACCGCCACTCATAAGGATGCACAATCTAAGAACACCTCATGTTTCAAATTTGTTACACAACTTTAACCATACGTGCATGCTGCGGGACTTGCTAACTTCAACACAAGCATTCTTTAAATTCATAATCACCCAACTAGCATGACTCTAATATCACTACTCCATATCTCAAAACAATTATCAAGTATCAAATTGATCATAGCATCCAATTCACTTCCAATGATGGTTTTTATTATACCCAACTTGGATGCCCACCATTCTAGGACCAATTTTATAACCATAGCAAATACCATGCTGTTCTAAGAGACTCTCAAAATAATATAAGTGAAGCATGAGAGACTAACAATTTCTACAAAATTAAGCCACCGTCGTGCTCTAAAAGATATAAGTGAAGCACTAGAGCAAAACTATCTAGCTCAAAAGATATAAGTGAAGCACATAGAGTATTCTAATAAATTCTAATCAAGTGGGATTCTCCCAAAAGGTGTGTACAGCAAGGATGATTGTGGAAAACTAAAAAGCAAATACTAATATCATACAAGACGCTGCAAGCAAAACACATATCATGTGGCGAATAAAAATATAGCTCCAAGTAAAGTTACCGATAAACGAAGACGAAAGAGGGGATGCCTTCCGGGGGCATCCCCAAGCTTAGGATTTTGGGTATTCTTGAATATCTTGGGGTGCTATGGGCATCCCCAAGCTTAGGCTTTTGCCACTCCTTATTCCATAGTTCATCAAATCTTTACCCAAAACTTAAAAACTTGACAACACAAAACTCAACAGGAAATCTCATAAGCTCCATTAGTGAAAAAAAGAAAAACCACCACATAAGGTACTGTAATGAACTCATTCTTTATTTATATTGGTGTTAAACCTACTGTATTTCAACTTCTCTATGGTTTATACCCTTAAATACTAGCCATAGATGCATCAAAATAAGCAAACAACACACGAAAAACAGAATCTGTCAAAAACAGAACAGTCTGTAGCAATCTGTAACTATCGAATACTTCTGGAACTCTAAAAATCCTACCAAAATAGGAAGTCCTGGGAAATTTGTCTGTTGATCAACAGCAAAAAGAATCAACACAAAAGCACGTTTCTATGAATTACTAAAATTATTTTCCTGCGTGCAAAGTTTCTGTTTTTCAGCAGAATCAAATTAACTATCACCATAGGTTATCCTATATGTTCTACTTGGCAAACACTAATTAAAACATAAAACACACCTAAACAGAAGGTACAAAGAAAAATTATTACTAAACAGAAACAAAAACAAAAAACACAAATAAAATTGGGTTGCCTCCCAACTAGCACTATCGTTTAACGCCCCTAGCTAGGCATAAAAGCGAGGATATATCTAAGCAGTGCCATCTTTGGCACTCAATTCATAAGTAGCTCGCATGATAGATTCATAAGGTAATTTAACTTTATTTCTTGGAAAGTGCTCCATGCCTTTCCTTAATGGAAATTGGAATCTAATATTCCCTTCCTTCATATCAATAATCGCACCAATCCTTCTAAGGAAAGGTCTACCAAGAATAATAGGGCAAGAAAGATTGCAATCTATATCAAGAACGATAAAATCTATGGGCACCAAATTTCTATTTGTAACAATGAGAACATCATTGATCCTTCCCATTGGTTTTGAATGGTGGAATCCGCAAGGTGCAAATTTAAAGAGCAATCATCAAGATCATGGAAACCTAGAATATCATATAAAGTTTTCGGAATCGTGGAAACACTAGCACCCAAATCACATAAAGCATAACCCTCATGATCTTTAATTTTAATCTTTATAATAGGTTCCCACTCATCATAAAGTTTTCTAGGTATAGAAACTTCCAAGTTAAGTTTTTCATCATACGATTGCAACAAGGCATCAATAATATGTTTGGTAAAAGCTTTATTTTGACTATAAGCATGAGGAAAATTCACAACGGATTGCAACAAGGAAATACAACCTTCTAAAGAACAATTATCATAATTAAATACCTTGAAATCCAAGATAGTGGGTTTAATGCTATTTAAAGTCTTGACCTCTCCAATCCCACTTTTACCAAATTTAGCATCAAAAAACTTTGAATCATTGAGACGCCTTTTAACTAAAGTTGACTCATCTCCAGTCCCATCATTATTAAGATTCCTATTGCAAAACAAAGATCTAATAGGGGATACATCAATAACTTTAAGATCTTCATCATTGTTTTCATGAAAACTAGAAGAACACGCCTTTACAAAGCAATCTTTCTTAGAACGCAATATAGCGGTTCTTTCTTTGCACTCATCAATGGAAATTCTCATAGCTTTGAGAGACTCATTGATATCATGCTTAGGAGGAGTAGATCTAAGGTTCGAAGATTCAACATCAAGCGAGAGTCTATCAACGTTCCTAGCCAAATCATCAACCTTGAGCAATTTTTCTTCAAGCAAGGCATTAAAATTCTTTTGAGAGATCATAAATTCTTTAACACTATTCTCAAAATCAGAGGGCATCTTATTAAAATTACCATAAGAATTATTGTAGGAATTTCCATAATTATTCGAGGAATTACTAGGGAACGGTCTAGGATTAAAGTTTCCTCTATAAGCATTGTTTCCACAATTATTCCTACCAACAAAATTCACATCCATAGATTCATTATTATTCTCAATCAAAGTAGACAAAGGTATATCATTGGGATCAATAGGAGCACTCTTAGTAGCAAACAATTTCATAAGTTCATCCATCTTTCCACTCAAAACATTAATTTCTTCTATAGCATGCACTTTTGTACTAGTAGATCTTTCGGTGTGCCATTGAGAATAATTATCCATAATATTGTCAAGGAGTTTTGTAGCTTCTCCTAAGGTGATTTCCATAAACGTGCCTCCCGCGGCCGAATCTAAAAGATTTCTAGAAGCAAAATTCAATCCGGCATAAATTTTTTGTATGATTATCCATAAATTCAAACCATGAGTAGGGCAATTGTGAATCATCAATTTCATTCTTTCCCAAGATTGGGCAACATTCTCATTATCAAGTTGTTTAAAATTCATAATATCGTTCCTAAGAGTGATGATCTTAGCGGGAGGGAAATACTTAGAGATAAAAGCATCTTTGCACTTGTTCCATGAATCAATACTATTCTTAGGCAAAGACAAAAACCAAACTTTAGAACGATCTCTAAGTGAAAACAAAAATAACTTCAATTTAACAATATCATTATCCGTATCTTTCTTCTTTTGCATCTCACAAAAATCAATAAAGTTGTTTAGGTGGGTAGCGGCATCTTCACTAGGAAGGTCGGAGAATTGATCTTTCATACCAAGATTCAACAAAGCAGTACTGATTTCACAAGACTCAACATCATTAAGAGGAGCAATCGGAGTACTAATGAAATCATTATTATTGGTATTGGAGAAATCACAGAATTTGGTATTATCTTGCGCCATCGCGACAAGTAATCCAACACACAAGCAAACAAAAGGCAAGCGAAAGAGAGAGGAGATTGAGAAAGAGAGGGCAAGTAAAATGGCAAGGGTGAAGTGGGGGAGAGGAAAACGAGAGGCAAATAGCAAATAATGTAAATGATAGGGAGATCAGTTTGTGATGGGTACTTGGTATGTCTTGACTTGAGCGAAGTCCTCCCCGGCAATGGCGCCAGAAATCCTTCTTGCTACGTCTTGACCTTGCGTTGGTTTTCCTTGAAGAGGAAAGGGTGATGCAACAATAGTAGCATAAGTATTTCCCTCAGTTTTTGAGAACCAAGGTATCAATCCAATAGGAGGCTCCTCAAAAGTCCCATGCACCTACACAAACAAACAAGAACTCGCAACCAACACAATAAAGGGGTTGTCAATCCCTTCACAGCCACTTGCGAAAGTGAGATCTAATAGAGATAATATGATAAGATAAATATATTTTTGGTATTTTATAATATAGATTGGAAAAGTAAAGATGCAAATAAAAGTAGATTGAAAACTTATATGATAAAAGATAGACCCGGGGGCCATAGGTTTCACTAGTGGCTTCTCTCAAGATAGCATAAGTGTTATGGTGGGTGAACAAATTACTGTCGAGCAATTGATAGAAAAGCAAATAATTATGAGATTATCTAGGCATGATCATGTATATAGGTATCACGTCCGTGACAAGTAGACTGACTCCTGCCTGCATCTACTACTATTACTCCACACATCGACCTCTATCCAGGATGCATCTAGAGTATTAAGTTCATAAAGAACGGAGTAATGCATTAAGAAAGATGACATGATGTAGAGGGATAAACTCATGCAATATGATATAAACCCCATCTTTTTATCCTCGATGGCAACAATACAATACGTGCCTTGCTGCCCCTGCTGTCACTGGGCACCGCAAGATTGAACCCAAAGATAAGCACTTCTCCCATTGCAAGAAAGATCAATCTAGTAGGCCAAACCAAACTGATAACTCGAAAAGACTTGCAAATATAACTTAATCACACATAAAAGAATTTAGAGGAGATTCAAATATTTCTCATAGATAAAATTGATCATAAACCCACAATTCATCGGATCTCGACAAACACAACGCAAAAAGATTTACATCAAATAGATCTCCAAGAAGATCAAGGAGAACATGGTATTGAGATTCAAAGAGAGAGAAGAATCCATCTAGTTAATAACTATGGACCCGAAGGTCTGTGGTAAACTACTCACAACTCATCAGAGAGGCTATGGTGTTGATGTAGAAGCCCTCCATGGTTGATTCCCCCTCCGGCGGAGTGCCGGCGAAGGCTCCAAGATGGGATCTCGCGGATACAGAAGGTTACGGTGGTGGAAATATTTTTTCATGGTCGCCTTTGATGTTCTCGGGGTACGTGGGTATATATAGGAGGAAGAAGTACGTCGGTGGACGCCCTAGGGGCCCACAAGATAGGGGGGCGCCCAGTAGGGGGGGCGCCCTCCACCCTCGTGGCTTCCTCGATTGCTTCTTGACTTGCACTCCAAGTTCTCTGGATCACGTTCGTTCCAAAAATCACGCTCCCGAAGGTTTCATTCCGTTTGGACTCCGTTTGGTATTCCTTTTCTTTGAAACATTGAAATAGGCAAAAAAAACAGCAATACGGGCTGGGCCTCCGGTTAGTAGGTTAGTCCAAAAAATGCTATAAAAGTGTAAAGTAAAGCCCATAAACATCCAAAACGGGTAATATAATAGCATGGAACAATCAAAAATTATAGATACATTGGAGACGTATCACCAACCCCAACAGCGACATATCTTGGCATCCCCGCTCGTAGCCCCGCGACGCACGAATGGCGCCCGCCGGCAAGAAAGGGACGGGGACGGCTTTGGCCTCAAGCTTGTTGATACGTCTCCAACGTATCTACAATTTTTGATTGTTCCATGCTATTATATTACCCCTTTTGGATGTTTATGGGCTTTATTTTACACTTTTATAGCATTTTTTGGACTAACCTACTAACCGGAGGCCCAACCCGTATTGCTGTTTTTTTTGCCTATTTCAATATTTTGAAGAAAAGGAATCTCAAACGGAGTCCAAACGGAATGAAACCTTCGGCAGCGTGATTTTTTGGAACAATATGATCCTGGGGACTTGGAGTTCAAGTCAGAAGATCCTCGAGGCAGCCACGAGATAGGAGGGCAAGCCCCCTGTAGGGCGTGCCCCCCTGTCTCGTGGGCCCCTCGAGGACCCCCCCGACCGATTTCTTTCGCCTATATAAGCCTACATACCTAAAACCATCGAATATTAAGATAGATCGGGAGTTTTGCCGCCGCAAGCCTCTATAGCCACCAAAAACGTCTCGGGAGCCCGTTCCGGCACCCTGCCGGAGGGGGAAGCCATCACCGGTGGCCATCTTCATCATCCCGGCGCTATCCATGACGATAAAGGAGTAGTTCACCCTCGGGGTTGAGGGTATGTACCAATAGCTATGTGTTTGATCTCTCTCTCTCGTGTTCTCTCTCTCGTGTTCTCTCTATGGCACGATCTTGATGTATCGCGAGCTTTGCTATTATAGTTGGATCTTATGATGTTTCTCCCCATCTACTCTCTTGTGATGAATTGAGTTTCCCCTTTGAAGTTATCTTATCGGATTGAGTCTTTACTTTGAGAACCCTTGATGTATGTCTTGCCGTGTTTATCTGTGGTGACATTGGGATATCAGGTGCCACTTGATATATGTTTTGGGGACCAACTTGCGGGTTCCGCCCATGAACCTATGCATAGGGGTTGGCACACATTTTCTTGACTCTCCGGTAGAAACTTTGGGGCACTCTTTGAAGTACTTTGTGTTGGTTGGATGAATTTGAGATTGTGTGACGCATATCGTATAATCATGCCCACGGATACTTGAGGTGCAATGGAGTATCTAGGTGACATTAGGGTTTTGGTTGATTTGTGTCTTAAGGTGTTATTCTAGTACTAACACTTTAATAGATCGATCCGAAAGAATAACTTTGAGGTGGTTTCGTACCCTACCATAATCTCTTCGTTTGTTCTCCACTATTAGTGGCTTTGGAGTGACTCTTTGTTGCATGTTGAGGGATTGTTATATGATCTATCTATGTTATTATTGTTGAGAGAACTTGCACTAGTGAAAGTATGAACCCTAGGCCTTGTTTCCTATCATTGCAATACCGTTTACGCTCACTTTTATCATTAGTTACCTTTCTGTTTTTATATTTTCAGATTACAAAATCCTTTATCTACTATCCATATTGCACTTGTATCACCATCTCTTCGCCGAACTAGTGCACCTATACAATTTGCCATTGTATTGGGTGTGTTGGGGACACAAGAGACTCTTTGTTATTTGGTTGCAGGGTTGTTTGAGAGAGACCATCTTCATCCTACGCCTCCCACGGATTGATAAACCTTAGGTCATCCACTTGAGGGAAATTTGCTACTGTCCTACAAACATGTGCACTTGCAGGCCCAACAACGTCTACAAGAAGAAGGTTGTGTAGTAGACATCAAGCTC
Organism: Triticum dicoccoides; assembly: GCF_002162155.2. Lineage (NCBI taxonomy): Eukaryota > Viridiplantae > Streptophyta > Magnoliopsida > Poales > Poaceae > Triticum > Triticum dicoccoides. The sequence goes on along the minus strand of NC_041389.1, from coordinate 228,770,484 downwards.
TTTTCTGGCGCCGTTGCCGGGGAGGTGAGTGCTTGAAGGTATATCTTTAGATCTTGCAATCGAATATTTTTGTTTCTTGTTTTATCACTAGTTTAGTTTATAAAAGAAAACTGCAAAAAAATGGAGTCGAGTTTGTTTCATACGCTTCGTCTTTTTAATATTTTTTATGAGTATGATGGAAAGGAAAATTGTGCTCAACTCCTAGAAGCAGAATGCATTAAAATGCTTGGTACTAAATCTTTGAATGATGAGCATGATTGCAATGTTGTTAGTATGAACTCCTTGAATATCCATAGTATTAATGATGATTGCTCTAGTCATGATGAAAATATCTCTTATGAGCATGCCAACTTTTGTGGAGTGCATGTTTGCATGAACACACCAAATAGAGAATATGTATATTGCAAGAGGCATAAGCATTTAGAAACTAAATGGTTGCAAGAAAGGCTAGATGTGAGTGCTGAAAATTTAAAATTCCTTTGCCATACTTGTGAACTTTGCAATGAACATGGTCATTTACATCTCCTATGCAAATTGTTTCATGATCGAATCATGTCCAAAAGTTGTAATGATTTGATCTCCCTTGCTCATTACAATGAACTTAGTTTGCTTCTGTGTTATGAAGAATTGAAACGTTTACTTAAGGACCTTCCAGAATTTGCCCAAAAGAAATTCCTTGATATTGATCTAGAGAAGATTTATTTGTATTGTGCGGTGAATTGCATTGGAAATCCTTATATTTCCAATTACCTAAAGAAAAGAAAGAAAATAGAAGACGATGAGAATACTAATGAAAGGGAAGAGACTTCCCAATATCCTCCTATTATTTCTTATGACGAATCAGGTAATGAGGGGGAGCTTTCTATTCAACCAATCTCGTCAATAAGGAGCTCAAAGAGGAAGGTTGAACCCACACATAATGTGAAAAAGAAAAGGAAAAGAAGGGGCCCCCTTCCAAATGATTTTGCTCCTACTACTCATTGTGATGATGATAATTGTGATGAAACTAATTGCTCCTACTATTGGTGCTATCCATACTATTAATGATGAGAGTGATTATGCTTATGATATGAAAAGGCCCAAGCTTGGGGAAGCTATGTTTGATGAGAATGACATATTTGAGAATGTATTTGCTGAAATTAATGTTTGTCCCAAGCTTGGGGATGCTACGTTTAATGAAGATGATATTTTTAGCATCCCAAGTTTTGATATGCAAAGTTGTTATGATGATAGCATGCCTCCTACCTATGATGATTATATTGATGAAAGTGGGTTCGGAAGAGTGTCAACTTTAGAAAGTAGTGATTCCACTATTTTGGAGGATGTTGAATTTTATTGTGATGAATACGAAAGTGGATTTGGAAGAGTCTCAACTTTATTTAGTGATTCCACTATCTTGGGAGAGGTTTCAATCGATTATGATGAGAACGAATTTGCTACTTATGATGATTATTGTGATGAAACTTATGCTATAAAAAGTGGTGATGATTATATTTATAAATCTTGTCATGATTATGATTACCCTTTTTCTGAACATTACTCTTTTAATGTGGAAACAATTTTTAGTGTCCAAGTCTCTTATGATACTCCCACTATTCCGAATGAGAAGAATTTTGCTTATGTGGAGAGTAGTAAATTTTCTATGCTTGTAGATCATGAAAAGAATGCTTTAGGTGCTGGTTATATTGTTGAATTCATTCATGATGCTACTGAAAATTATTATGAGGGAGGAATATATGCTTGTAGGAATTGCAATAATGTCAAGTTTCCTCTCTATGTGCTTAAATTCTTGAAGTTATGCTTGTTTTGCCTTCCTATGCTTGTTGATTTTTGTTCCCATAAGTTGTTTTCTCACAAAATCCCTATGCATAGGAAGTGGGTTAGACTTAAATGTGCTAGTCATATGCTCCATGATGCTCCTGTTATGTTTCAATTCTTATCTTTTATGTGAGCATCATTGTCACCATCATGCCTAGCTTGAAAAGGCATTAAAGAAAAGCGCTTGTTGGGAGACAACCCAATATTTATACTTACTGTTTTTGTGTGTCCACATGATTATGCTATTGTAGTAATCATGTTTTATAGCTTTTGTTTCAATAAATTGCCAAGTAAGACATTTAGGATAACTTACGATGATAGTTGTGCTGATCCTGCTGAAAATCAGAAACTTTTGCGCCCAGTAAATTAGTTTGGATAATTCACATAAACGTTCTTTTGATCTGATTTTTTTATATGGATTGGCACACAAATTTCTTAGATTTTCGTAATTTGGTGGGATTGTTAGAGTTACATAAGTATTCGAGAGTTACAGATTACTACAGACTGTTCTGTTTTTGACAGATTCTGTTTTCAATGTGTTGTTTGCTTATTCTGATGAATCTATGAGTAGTATCGGAGGGTATGAACCATAGAGAAGTTGGAATACAGTCTATATTACACCAATATGAATTTGGAATGAGTTCACGACAGTACCAAAAGTGGTGATTTATTTTCTTATACTAACGGAGCTTACGAGTTTTCTGTTGAGTTTTGTGTTGTGAAGTTTTCAGGTTTTGGGTAAAGATTCGATGGACTATGGAATAAGGAGTGGCAAGAGCCTAAGTGAGGGAGTCCTGGACTAGGGGGTGTCCGGACAGCCGGACTATCATCGTCCGCCGGACTCCAAGACTACAAAGATACAAGATTGAAGACTTCGTCCCGTGTCCGGATGGGACTTTCCTTGGCGTGGAAGGCAAGCTTGGCAATACGGATATGTAGATCTCCTACCATTGTAACCGACTCTATGTAACCCTAGCCTCCTCCGGTGTCTATATAAACCGGAGGGCTTTAGTCCGTAGGACACAACATACCTCACAACAATCATACCATAGGCTAGCTTTAGGGTTTAGCCTCCTTGATCTCGTGGTAGATCCACTCTTGTACTACCCATATCATCAATATTAATCAAGCAGGACGTAGGGTTTTACCTTCATTGAGAGGGCCCGAACCTGGGTAAAACATCGTGTCCCTTGTCTCCTATTACCATCCGCCTAGACGCACAGTTCGGGACCCCCTACCCGAGATCCGCCGGTTTTGACACCGACATTGGTGCTTTCATTGAGAGTTGCTCTGTGTCGTCACTGATAGGCCCGATGGCATCTTCAATCAACAACGCTGTCCAGGGTGAGACTTTTCTCCCCGGACAGATCCTCGTATTCGGCGGCTTCGCACTGTGGGCTAACTCACTTGGCCATCTGGAGCAGATCGAAAGCTACGCCCCTGGCCGTCAGGTCAGATTCGGAAGCCTAAACTTCACGGCCGACGTCCGCGGAGACTTGATCTTCGACGGGCTCGAGCCACAGCCAAGTGCGCCGCACTGTTACGATGGGCATGACCTAACTCTGCCGCTGAACAGTGCCTTGGTGGCCGCACACGAGTCCGCTCCGGCTCTTAGCTCGGAGCCGATCGCCCAGATCGAGGTTCGGTGGTTGGACACCACCTCGGGGGCTTCAACTTCCACGGCGATGGAGCCGAACACTAACCTTGTCCCTCGTGAAACTCGTGATTCCGAGGTGCCGGACTCCTTGCCGGACTCCGGACCTCCCACGCCCCTACAAATCGAATCAGATTGGGCGCCGGTTATGGAATTCACCGCCGCGGACATCTTCTAATACTCGCCCTTTGGCGACATCCTAAATTCGCTAAAGCATCTCTCGCTATCGGGAGAGTCCTGGCCGGACTATTACCGTCCTACACTTTGATTAAGGCTGATGGTCTTCATCGAGTAACAGTTCATCGTAAGTGTAACCCTACACTTTCATTCACCTCCCTCCTTCCTTGAAATTGATAGTGCTAATACCGGCTGTTCTTTTTGTTGTCTGTCCCTGAATCAAGGAGGTGGTGATGCCGATCGAGAGAGCCTTAGTTATGGTGTAGGCGGGCGATTAGTACAAGGAGGCGGTGCAAACGGCTGAAGGATACAAAGGTGGATGCGCAGGATGAAGCCACGGTGTCTCGCTGGTGCAAGAGGAGGAGGCGGGGGCGACCACTACACTAGCAACCTCGTCGGCGCAAGAGTAACAGTACACATCGAAAAGGTAAATACTAACCCTATCTCTTCACGTCTTTATCTCTTAGCCATGTATCCCTTTCTAATTCAGTTCCCTCCTTTTCATCTTTTTCAGCGCCTAGGTAGGACGGTAATGTCGAGGATGCAAGGAGGAAGAGGATATGTGTGCCGCTCTTTCTTACCATGACTGCATCAGCGGACGACGACAAGCAACCGTCCGAACAAGACGAGTCAGACAATCAGTCCGGGCCCGGCGGAAAAAATAGTCCGGACGATCTCACGCCGGACACACTGCCGGAGAATAAAAACCTTCGGAAAAGACTCGTCAACACCGCAAGAAGCTTGAAGAAGGAAAAACGGAAGCTCAAAACAGCGGAAGATACACTCAGAATGAGGTGGAGCAAAGTGCTCAAAACCGCAGATAAATACGGCAATGGCCATCAATCGAAGAGCTACCCGAAACGCAAGCTACTGCCAGAATTTGATGAGGAGGCCATAGAGCCCCCACAGTCAAGAAACAAAGAGGCCGCCTGGCCGGATAGACGGCCAGATGATAGGCCAAAATCTGAAAGCGGCGCCGCATATAAACCAACTAACGACCCTGGAAGGACAGATGGCCCAGCCAGGTCCATTTACGGGCCAAAGAAGAGGGCCCCCAGGAGGCAATACAGCACGCCAAGTGTCTGAAGACATCGGTGCACCTAAATACTGGGGCACCGCACACCCACTATGTTTCACCAACGAGGTGCTGGATCACGAATTCCCAGCAGGGTTTAAACCCATAAACATAGAGGCCTATGATGGAACAACAGACCCTGGAGTCTGGATAGAAGATTATATACTACACATACACATGGCCAGAGGAGATGATCTCCACGCCACAAAATACCTACCCCTCAAGCTCAAAGGGCCAGCCCGTCATTGGCTCAAAAGCCTCCCAGAAAATACTGTTGGAAGTTGGGAAGAGCTCGAGGACGCGTTTAGAGCAAATTTTCAAGGGACTTATGTCCGCCCTCCGGATGCAGACGATCTAAGTCATATAACTCAACAGCCCAGAGAGTCAGCGCGCAAATTCTGGAACAGGTTCCTCACCAAAAAGAACCAAATAGTCGACTGTCCAGACGCTGAAGCCTTAGCAGCTTTTAAACACAACGTCCAAGACGAATGGCTCGCCAGACACCTCGGCCAAGAGAAGCCGAGGACAATGTCCGCGCTAACAAGCCTCATGACCCGCTTTTGCGTGGGAGAGGATAGCTGGCTAGCAAGATGCAGCACCAGTGACCCAAGTACATCCGAGATCAGAGATGGAAACGGAAAATCACGGCGCAGAAAAGAGCAGCGCCGGAATAAAGAGAAAAGCCCGAAGGGCACGGCAGTCAACGCCGGATTCAAAAGCTCGCGGCCAAACAACAAAACACCGCCCCTTAAGGATAACAGCGATGAGCTATCCAATTTAAACAAGATTTTGGGTCGGATATGTCAAATCCATAGTACCCCCGGAAGGCCTGCAAACCACACCCATCGAGATTGTTGGATTTTCAAACAGTCCGGCCGGCTAAACGCCGAACACAAGGGGCTCGAAGCATCAAGCGAAGATGATGACAAACCCCACCAGCAAAGCACCGGAAAACAAAAGACTTTCCCGCAAGAGGTCAAAGCAGTAAACTCACTTCATGTGATAATACGGAAACATAGTGTGGCTCCCCCTAAAAAGGGTCTCGCACGGTCCAACCCAGCGGAACATAGAGATTGGACATCAAAACCAATCACTTTCAACCACCTGGATTATTCCAGAAGCGTTCGAAACGCAGGATGGACTGCCCTGATATTGGATCCTGTAATCGACGGACTGCAATTTACACAAGTCCTGATGGACGGAGGCAGTGACCTAAACCTGCTGTATCCAAACACAATCCGCAAGTTGGGGATAGACCCTACTAAAATCGGACACAGCCGCACTTCCTTCAAAGGAGTGACGCCAGGCCCTTACGCCAGGTGCACAGGCTCCCTATTACTAGAATTTGTGTTCGGATCACCGAACAACTTTCGACGCGAAAAACTAATCTTTCATATCGTCCCATTTAAAAGTGGCTATCAAGCACTCTTGGGACGAGAGGCTTTTGTCCGTTTCAACGCCATACCACATTACGCGTCTCTTACACTCAAGATGCCCGGTCCACATGGCATCATTTCAGTGCGAGGGTCACTTAAAGACCCCGGACACGGTTAGACGAGTCCGGCATAAGTAAGCTAGGGGATCCCTAGCCGCACATCCCTTTACAAGGGGCTGCGCGCACAAACAACATCGAGCTCACACAGACTCCGCTTTACTTATTTATATTTCTTCCTTCGTATATATTTTTTGCACAAGTTCCTTTCAATCTAAAGTTCCTCTCTTTTTACAGATGAACAACATGCACACCCGTCCAGGATAACGGCACAACGGAGACACAGGCGCAGACGTGCAGTAGGGACCCGTCGCGAGGATTCTTTTCATATTAAGACCCTGCGTAAACCTTTTTTACTATCTCTTGTTGTTATAATCCCTTGGTTCCTCATTATAACCAAAGCGGAGCCTGACGTTTTGGCATTGGCCGCGTCAGAAGACCTTGCCCGTACCTGGACACTAGGGGCATAGGGCATTGTTCTGCCCATTATTACAAAGACCGAACACCTTAGGGAGTGTTCGGCGTCTCGAGTTAGGCCTTATATGCATCAGCTCCGAATCATGTCTTCGGTCAAATGTTGGGTTTGCCCGGCTCCTGTGTTTTGCTGCCTTACGTTCCGTATCATCGGCTAACGCGGCACCAGGAGAACTACTGCGATTGTGCCCCAGTTCGGCTGGGCGAGCACCTCAGTAGAGAAAGCCGAAAACTGACTGTCATGATACAACGAGAGACTGGTCAACCACTCGATCGACTACCGGAATGTTTAGAATTCCCCTCTTTGACGAAGGACCGTTTCCCGGTCAGGCACACACGCGCCCCGAATTCGGAGAAGCGCGGTGCCCCAAGGGGCTATATCATAGCCCCACCCTCGAACTCCACTGGCTAAGTGAAAGTGATAAAGCATCATAGTCCGGATTGCCTCGTTCGCTACGCTACCACCTCCTTCACAGGACCGAGACGCCGGATTAAGTGTGAAAACGTGCTATTTTTTTGCGAACACCCCCGCACCTTGTGCGTGCGGGCTGAAGCCGAAGACTGCAATCTTTCAGGTTATACAAATGTATACATAAACGGCCGCACAGGAGATATTTTAATACTTGGAACGCACAAGTATAAAAAGCGGTTACATCATAATCATTGTCTTACAAGATAAAACGTTCATTTGAACGTGACATTTTTTGAGCACTGCGACTCTACTACACGAGCGCCACGCATAACTTCCCCAAAATAGTGCTCGGCGGGTAACCGGTTTCCGTCCGAACTCTGGGCAACAATAGCGGTGGCATCCGTCTCTGTCCAATGTGTCTTCGCACGGGAAAGGGCCATCCGCGCACCTTCTATGCAAGCCGACCGGTTCATCTCCTTGATGTGCGGCACCGCTCCAAGAAATTGCTGCAACAAGCCGAAATAGCTCGTCGCCTTGGGTCTCTCCGGCCAGACATGAGCCACGATATCAGTCATGGCAAGTCCGGACAATCTATTTAGCTCAGCCCATTCGGCCAATCGATCGGTCAACGGAAGTGAACGATCCGGACTATGGAATTGAGACCAAAATAGCTCTTCCGTCTTGTGATCTTTCTGGCTCCGAAAGTGCTCAACGGCATCAGCCGCACTTGCCGCTAAGTCCATATATGGATCCTCCGGACCCCACAGCTGGCCAAGTTGGGCATACTTTTGATCCGTAAATTGGCGACGCAGAAGAAACGGCTTGCCAGCCACAATATCTCCGGCCTGGCGCAGCTCCTCCTTCATTGCCCGCATTGCAGAACGGGCATCCTTGGCCTCGGCGGTGGCCTTCCCCAGGTTTTCCCGCTCCGACAAGCGCTCCTTTTCAAGAGCCTCATTGCGGTCGGCAGCATCTTTTAATTTCATGGCCAATTCGGCCATCTTTTCCCTGCTTAGGTAGTGCGCAGCCTTTTCGGCTTTCAACTCCTCGGCTGCCCTCGAGGCAGCCGCATCACTCCTTCGGGCTTGCTCCTTGGCTTGAGGAAGCTCGGCCCGAAGGCTCTCCGCAGCAGCAGCACCGTCTGTATCATAGCATATACATTATCAGAGGCAGGCTTTGACTCCCTTAAATAAGTGACTGCGGAGAATTCATTTACCTTGCGACTCGTCAAGTCGCCGGTTGACAAGCGCGATGTCCGCATCCGCCACGTCAAGTTGCCGCATTAACTCGGCAACTCCACTAGTCCGGCTAGCCCCTAGACTATCCTCCACCTGCACAGGAATGGTGACATTCATTACCTGAGATTTTGATCCTTGGCACGCTGTCGCTTGCGACAACCTACCGAGTCTCAGGGGCTACTATCTATACAGGGTGCACTTCTATGTGCCAAACTGTCAAAAAGGTGCGTCGTCCTTGCGTACCTCAAATCCTGCCAGTAAACTCCTGACGGCATTATGCAATCCGCTTTCGGCGGACGAAATCCTTCCAATCACCATACGCATCAAAGCACGGTGATCTTCTGAGATGGACGCCCTCTCAAGCAGATTCTTCAGCTCCCCCGGCCGGACACTAGTTGGCGCCGAACTCTCCGGCCCCTCCGGACTCTGGGATACCCTCCGTGACGATACTTCAGGCTCGTCTGCCCTATCCGGTGGCGCAGCAGACGGAGGCGTTTCGCTCTCTATCATCTCCGGAAGAAGATCCCCCGAAGACAAACTCATCTGAGAAGGCCGCAGATCCAAACTGCAAGGTAAAAATTTCGGTCACCCACAAAAGCACAAATAGGGGTATTTTCTCATTAATGAACCCCCCTTTGTTATACTCACGGCTCGCTGGAGGGCTGATCCTCTAGAAACGATTGTACATCCGGACTTTCTCCGGACGAAGGATCCTCCAGTAAAGATTTCTTCCCCCGCTTAGGGGCTTTGGCCTCCGGGTCTTCGGAGGCGGTCCTCTTCCCCCCCTGGAAGGAGGGATTGTCGATCCCCCCTCTTCAGGCGCCCCCTTGGGCGAGGTGATAGCTCTTCTATTTTCCCCATCGCCCCCTTCTACGGGCGCGACCTCCAACATTCTGACCAGCACGGGCTCCGGTGCGGTCTCTGGGAGGTGGGCCGGACATCTTATTAGCTTCGATCGCGCTACCCACTCCTGATGAAGAATAATGGGTTAGAAGGCGAATTTCCGAAAAGCAAACAAACAGAACGTCTGGACTCTGAGCTACTTACCCGTGTATCCGGGCGATCACGGCTTAGGCCTGCGTCCTCGGTCAATTCCGGACACGCCACCTGCGGTCCGAAGAACAACTTGTACATCTCCACGGGCGTCATACCCATGAAGTGTTGGAGAGTTCGTGGCCCCTCCGGATTGTACTCCCATAACCGGAGAGGACGGCGTTTGCAGGGCAGAAGACGCCTGATTAGCATGACTTGCATCACCACAACCAGATTGATCTCCCACGCTTGGAGGTCTCGAATCCGGCCCTGTAATAAGGGCACGTCTTCGGACGGCCCCCAGTTGAGCCCTTGGTTGACCCACAACATCAATCGGCGTGGAGGTCCCGGGCGGAATGAAGGCGGCGGCTTTTGCTTGCTGCCCTTCAGAGCGGTGACATAGAGCCACTCCTGCTGCCACAAGCCGAGCTCCTCTTGAAAGGAGCCCTCGGGCCACGGGGCATCGGCCCTCCTGCTTATGGCCGCCCCGCCGCACTCCGCTTGACGCCCCCCGATCATCTTCGGCTCCACATTGAAGGTCTTCAGCCATAGGCCAAAGTGGGGGGTGACGCGGAGGAAGGCTTCGCAGACAATAATGAATGCGGAAATATGGAGGATGGACTCCGGAGACAAGTCGTGAAAATCCAGCCCGTAGTAGAACATGAGCCCTCTCATGAAGGGGTCCGTCGAGAAGCCTAAACCCCGACGGAGGTGGGACACGAAGACGACGTACTCATCGGGCTCGGGAGTGGGTACAACCTGCCCTCGGGCGGGCAACCTGTGCGAAATCTCGTAGGGCAGGTACTTGGCCTCATGCAGCTTTAACACGTCCTCCTCCGTGACGGAGGAGGGCATCCACCGGCCCTGAAGGTCGGAGCCGGACATTGTTGAAGATCCGAAGCACTCGAATCTGGGGCTCTGGGTGTTGGAACTTGGCGCAAGGAGAGGATTCGATGGAAGATTGAGAAAAAGAAATGAGCCTTGGTCCCCTTATAAAGGGGGAAAATACCAAGAGCCGTCTCCGTGACCATTCAGGATTCACCTTCGATAGAGGAGGCGTGGCGACGGGCGCGGTTGGGTTACTCATGCTCGTATTGATGAGAATCCCGGAATAAGGGGGAGCACGATCTCTGCTTCGACAAGACGTGCCAAGATTCAAGTAAAGGCCTGGTAGCGGTGTGATGTCATGCCGCCGAATACGTCAGCAGATTGGATTTATGTGCATTATTCTCCCTACGATGGAATGTGGAATTTATTTTGCAGAGCCGGACACTATCCTGGTGTTCATGATCTTGTCTGGATTATTCAAGGGAGGAACCCGCCTTGCAATGCCGAACATTATGCGCGCCGGACTTATCGTCATTGAAGCCTGGTTCAGGGGCTACTGAGGGAGTCATGGACTAGGGGGTGTCCGGACAGCCGGACTATCATCGTCCGCCGGACTCCAAGACTACGAAGATACAAGATTGAAGACTCCGTCCCGTGTCCGGATGGGACTTTCCTTGGCGTGGAAGGCAAGCTTGGTAATACGGATATGTAGATCTCCTACCATTGTAACCGACTCTGTGTAATCCTAGCCTCCTCCGGTGTCTATATAAATCGGAGGGCTTTAGTCCGCAGGACACAACATACCTCACAACAATCATACCATAGGCTAGCTTTAGGGTTTAGCCTCCTTGATCTCGTGGTAGATCTACTCTTGTACTACCCATATCATCAATATTAATCAAGCAGGACGTAGGGTTTGCCCTCCATCGAGAGGGCCCGAACCTGGGTAAAACATCGTGTCCCTTGTCTCCTGTTACCATCCGCCTAGACGCACAGTTCGGGACCCCCTACCCGAGATCCGCCGGTTTTGACACCGACACTAAGCTTGGGGATGCCCAAGGCACCCCAAGGTAATATTCAAGGACAACCAATAGCCTAAGCTTGGGGATGCCCCGGATGGCATCCCCTCTTTTGTCTTCGTTCATAAGTAACTTTACTTGGAGCTATATTTTTATTCGCCACATGATATGTGTTTTTCTTGGAGCGTCATTTCATTTTATTTTTCCTTGCCTACTGTTTGAATAATATCCCAAGATCTTAAATTCTTAAATGTTTTAGAGTCTTCACATAGTTACATAATTATTCGACTACTCATTGATCTTCACTTATATATTTTGGAGTAGTTTGTCGTTTGCTCTAGTCCTTCACTTGTATCTTTTTAGAGCACGGCGGTGGTTTTATTTTGAAGAAATAGATGAACTATCATGGTTCACTTATATTATTTTGAGAGTCTTAAACAGCATCGTAATGTGCTTTTGTTATGAATTTAGTCCTAATATGATGGGCATCCAAGAGGGATATAATAAAAACTTTCATATAAAGTGCATTGAATACTATGAGAAGTTTGATTCTTTATGATTGTTTCGAGATACGAAGATGGTGATATTAGAGTCATGCTAGTAAGTAGTTGTGAATTTGAGAAATACTTGTGTTGAAGTTTGTGATTCCCATAGCATGCACGTATGGTGAACCATTATGTGATGAAGTTAGAGCATGATTTATTTTTTGATGTCTTCCTTATGAGTGGCGGTCGGGGACGAGCGATGGTATTTTCCTACCAATCTATCCCCCTAGGAGCATGCGCGTAGTACTTAGTTTTGATAACTAATATATTTTTGCAATAAGTACGTGAGTTCTTTATGACTAATGTTGAGTCCATGGATTATACGCACTCTCACCCTTCCACCATTGCTAGCCTCTCTAGTGCCGCGCAACTTTCGCCGGTGCCATACACCCACCATAACCTTCCTCAAAACAGCCACAATACCTACCTATTATGGCATTTCCATAGCCATTTCGAGATATAGTGCCATGCATTTTTCCACCGTTCTGTTTATTATGACACGCTTCATCATTGTCATATTGCTTTGCATGATCATGTAGTTGACATCGTATTTGTGGCAAAGAAACCTTTCATAATTCTTTCATACATGTCACTCTTTATTCATTGCACATCCCGGTACACCACCAAGGCATTCATATAGAGTCATATTTTGTTCTAAGTATCAATTTGTAATCCTTGAGTTGTAAGTAAATAAAAGTGTGATGATCATCATTATTAGAGCATTGTCCCAGTGAGGAAAGGATGATGGAGACTATGATTCCCCCACAAGTCTGGATGAGACTCCGGATGAAAAATAAAAAAACAGAAAGAAAAGAGGCCAAAAAAATACAAGGCAAAAAAAAGAGAAAACGAGAGAAGGGGCAATGCTACTATCCTTTTACCACACTTGTGCTTCAATGTAGCACCATGATCTTCATGATAGAGAGTCTCCTATGTTGTCACTTTCATATACTAGTGGGAATTTTTCATTATAGAACTTGGCTTGTATATTCCAATGACGGGCTTCCTCAAAATGCCCTAAGTCTTCGTGAGCAAGCGAGTTGGATGCACACCCACTTAGTTTATTTTTGAGCTTTCATATACTTATAGCTCCAGTGCATCCATTGCATGGCAATCCCTACTCACTCACATTGATATCTATTGATGGGCATCTCCATAGCCTGTTGATACGCCTAGTCGATGTGAGACTATCTTCTCCTTTTTGTCTTCTCCACAACCACCATTCTATTCCACCTATTGTGTTATGTCCATGGCTCACGCTCATGTATTGCGTGAAAGTTGAAAATGTTTGAGAACATAAAAAGTATGAAACAATTGCTTGGCTTGTCATCGGGGTTGCGCATGATTTAAATATTTTGTGTGATGAAGATAGAGCATAGTCAGACTATCTGATTTTGTAGGGATAGCTTTCTTTGGCCATGTTATTTTGAGAAGACATGATTCCTTTGTTAGTATGCTTGAGGTATTATTATTTTTATATCAATATTAAACTTTTGTTTTGAATCTTATGGATCTGAATATTCTTGCCACAATAAAGAAGATTACATTGATAAATATGTTAGGCAGCATTCCACATCAAAAATTCTATTTTTATCATTTACCTACTTGAGGATGAGCAGGAATTAAGCTTGGGGATGCTGATATGTCTCCAACATATCTATAATTTTTGATGTATTCATGCCATGTTTATAATAGTTTTACATGATTTTGGTATGATTTGGTTAGAACTAACCCAGACTGACGTTGTTTTCAGCAGAACTACCGTGGTGTTGTTTTTGTGTAGAAATAAAAGTTCTCTGAATGTGCTAAAAATCAACGGAGATTTTTTCTGGAAAATATAAAAAATACTGGAACGAAGAGTTACCGGAGGGGAGTCCCGTGGGGCCCATGAGGGTGGAGGGTGCCCCCACACCCTGGGGAGCGCCCCTGTGCCTTGTTCTCGACACCAACCTCTCATATAAATACAAAAACCTCCAGAAAATAACCTAGATCGGGAGTTTCACCGCCGCAAGCCTCTGTAGCCACCAAAAACCAATCGGGACCCTGTTTCGGCACCCTGTCGGAGGGGGGAATCATCACCGGTGGCCATCTTCATCATAACGGCGCTCTCCACGACGAGGAGGGACTAGTTCACCCTCGGGGCTGAGGGTATGTACCAGTAGCTATGTGTTTGATCTCTCTCCCTCTCTCGTGTTCTTGATTTGGCACGATCTTGATGCACCGCGAGCTTTTCTACTATAGTTGGGTCTTATGATGTTTCTCCCCATCTACCTTCTTGTAATGGATTGAGTTTTCCCTTTGAAGTTATCTTATCGGATTGAGTCTTTAAGGATTTGAGAACACTTGACGTGTGTCTTGAGTGGGATACCCGTGGTGACAATGGGGTATTCTATTGATTCACTTGATGTATGTTTTGGTGATCAACTTGCGGGTTCCATGACCTTGGGATCTATGCATAGGGGTTGGCGCACGTTTTTGTCTTGACTCTCCGGTAGACACTTTGGTGCACTCTTTGAAGTTCTTTGTGTTGGTTGAATAGATGAATCTGAGATTGTGTAATGCATATCGTATAATCATACCCGCGGATACTTGTGGTGACATTGGAGTATCTAAGTAACATTAGGGTTTTGGTTGGTATGTGTCTTAAGGTTTTATTTTACTACGAACTCTAGTGATGTTTGTGACACTTATAGGAATAGCCCAATGGATTGATTGGAAAGAATAACTTTGAGGTGGTTTCGTACCCTACAATAATCTCTTCGTTTGTTCTCCGGTATTAGTGACTTCGGAGTGACTCTTTTTTGCAGGTTGAGGGATTCTTATATGATCTAATTATGTTATCCTTGTTGAGAGAACTTGCACTAGTGAAAGTATGAACCCTAGGCCTTGTTTCGAAGCATTTCAATACCGTTTTCGCTCACTTTTACCACTTGCTGCCTTGCTGTTTTTATATTTTCTGATTACAAAAACCTATATCTACCATCCATATTGCACTTGTATCACCATCTCTTCGCCGAATTAGTGCACCTACACCATTTACCATTGTATTGGGTGTGTTGGGGACATAAGAGACTCTTTGTTATTTGGTTGCAGGGTTGTTTGAGAGAGACCATACTCATCCTATGCCTCCCACGAATTGATAAACCTTAGGTCATCCACTTGAGGGAAATTTGCTACTATCCTACAAATCTCTGCACTAGGAGGCCCAACAACGTCTACAAGAAGAAGGTTGCATAGTAGACTTCAGTAGCCACACAAGATCTCCAATGCGGAATACCATGGGCTGCTTGTGGATGTTGAGCTTGGTCGTGAGTGATTGTACTTGGCGCTCGATAGTTTGTCTTGTATCTTCATGCACCTTCTTGATATAGCTTGCTCAGGCACTCACGTCCATGTTGATGTGCTCTTGTAGTGGTAGTGGTAGAATGTCCAATGGGGACAATGGATTGAAGTCATAGACAACCTCAAAGGGGGACTTGCCAGTAGTCGAATGTCTTGCGCGGTTGTAGGCGTACTCAGTGATGGGTAGGCACTCATCCCACTCCTTGATGTTCCTCTTGACCAGCACGCGTAGGAGAGTGGATAGCGTCTGGTTCGTGACCTTCAATTCGCTGTCGGTTTGTGGATGGTATGCCAAAGAGAACAAGAGCTTGATTCCGAGCTTGGCGTAAATGGTCTTCCAAAAGTAGCTTGGGAACTTGACTTCACGGTCCGAGACAATAGTCTTTGGCAGTCAATGTAGACGCAAAATTTCCATACAAAAGAGATTGCACTGTGTGAAGCATCATCTATCTTGTTGCATGGGATAAAGTGAAGCATCTAGGCAAACCAAGCACAAAGTCCATACTAATATCTTCCCATGGGTGGAACAAAATAGGAAGTGGCATATAGAGCCCACGGGATTGTGATAGCTTTGCGACATGTAGAGCATCGGTTGGTGAAGCGGGCGACGTCGTGGAACATCTTGGGCCAAAAGTAGTTCTTGGAGAGTGTAGCATATGTCTTGTCAGGTCCAAAGTGTCCCATATGTCCTCCACCATGATCCTCTTGCAAAAGCAACAATCGAAGAGAAGACTCGGGGATACATAGCTTGTTAGCTCTCATTAGATAATAATCCTTGATGTAGTAGCGTTCTCAAGATGTATGTGTCAACCATTTGGCATAAGGAATAGCATAAGTAGGATCATGCGCATACAAGTCTTTTATGTCCTCAAAGCCAATGATATTCAATTCAAGTTGGGTGACAAGCATGCATTTACGGGAAAGAGCATCCGCCACAACATTTTCCTTAACTTTGATGTAGTTAATAACCTAAGGAAATGACTCAATAAACTCACTCCATTTGGCATGATTCTTATTCAATTTCATTTGACCCTTATGATATTTAAGCGTTTCATGGTCCGTATGGATGACAAACTCATGAGGGAGAAGATATGATCCACAAATGCAAAACTCTCACTAAAGCATATAAATCTTTGTCATAGATGGGATAATTAAGTTGCGCTCGAGAAAGTTTCTCACTAAAGTAAGCAATAGGGCAATTCTCTTGCATTAACACACCTCCTATGCCATTACCGCTAGCGTCACAATGTACCTCAAAAGTTTTATCGAAGTTGGGTAATGCAACCAAGGGAGCATGTGTAAGCAAATTCTTAAGCTCATGAAATGCGGTATCTTGGGATGGTCCCCGAACAAAAGGTGTATTCTTTGTACTCAAGGCATGCAACGGTGATGCAATAGTGCTAAAGACATTAACGAATCTACGATAGAAACCGGCTAAGCCAAGGAAACTACGCACTTGTTGCAAGTTGGTTAGTTCTGGCCAAGTTTTAATAGCATCAATTTTAGCTTCATCTACATGAACACCCTTAGAAGACATAACAAAGCCCAATAAGAAAAGCTTGTCAACACCAAATGTGCATTTCTCCATATTAGCATAAAGGCGCTCGTTTCTAAGAGTTTGTAGGATGGTTCTAAGATGGGTGACATGATCATCTAGAGACTCGCTAAACACAAGGATATCATCAAAGTAGACCAAAAAAATATGCCAATGTAGGGGCGAAGAACATAATGCATCACACGCATAAAAGTACCGAGTGCTTCGGATAAGCCCGTAAGCATGACCAACCATTCATACAAGCCAAACTTGGTTTTGAAAGCGGTTTTCCATTCATCACCTTCTTGAATGTGTATTTGGTAATAACCACTTTTAAGATCAATTTTGGAGAAAATTGTGGCTCCACCAAGCTCATCTAGCATGTCATCAAGGCGCAGAATGGGGTAGTGATAACGAACCGTGATAGCATCAATGGAACGACAATGAGAACACATGCAAAAACTACCATCTTTCTTAGTCACAAGAATGAATGGAATGACACAAGGACTTAAGCTTTCACGTACATGCCCATTGTCAATGAGTTGTTGTACTTTCCTTTGTATTTCCTTGGTTTCTTTGGGGTTGACGCGGTACAGTGCCTTGTTCGGTAATGGTGCACCGGGGATGAGGTTGATTCAGTGTTCGAAGCCTCGTAGTGGAGCTAGTCTCGGAGGTAGCTCATCGGGGAAAAGTCCATGAATTCCTGTAATAGATTAGACAACACCAAAGGTAGATGGTGAGAGGTGTAAGTCCTCGCTGCTTCATCTTTGCACAATAGGTCATAGTGGGTGACACTAGAAGGTTTCCCACAGACTTCTCTCATCTCTCTTTTGGTAGCTAAAAGCACTACGTTTTTCTTGTCACTCATCGTGGACGCACTCAATTTTGGCTTGTGGCGCTCACTCTCTTTTTGGTGGCTTGCTCTCTCACTATTCCCTCCATGATGGGCGGATGTTTGCTTGTCGGCAATCACTTGGCTCTATGACATAGGTCATAGGATGTACTCCTTTCCCTTCATCTTGAAGCTATAGTGATTGGTTCGCCTAGTGTGGATGACATAGTGTTCGTATTGCCAAGGCCGTCCAAGTAGGAGGTGGCAAACAAACATGGGAACCACATCACACTCCATGGTGTCTTCGTATGCACCAATCTTTAAGGAGACTTGAACGGTGTGCTCCACTTGGATGGTGCAGGAGTCGCCAAGCCATTGGACCTTGTAGGGACGAGAATGCTTCATCTTGACCAATTGTAGCTTGGAGCATAGTTCTTCACTTGCCAATTTGTGGCAACTTCCTTCGTCGATGATAACCTTCACGGAACGACTGTTGATGCCTTCTTTGGTGTGGAAGATGTGGCAATGTTAGTCTTCCTCTTGTTGGTGTTAAAGCGTCAAGACCTTGGACACAACGAGAGCGGGGCTCAAATCATTGTCACAAAATACTTGCTCATCTTCATCTTCATTCACGCACCGGTGCGTGGCCACGTGCTCAAGCGCTTCCATTTCTTCCTCCCTCATCGAGTCATAGGTTCCGTCATCATTGGCAATCATGGTACGCCGAGGGGCACTCAAATGTCTTGTGGCCTCGGTCTTGGCATGTGAAGCATTTGATGGAACTTGTCTTGAGGGTCTCATCCGGTAGAGTTGTTGATGATGAAGCTCTCGGCTTGATGTTGCTTGTAGTAGGAGGACGACTTGAAGATGTCGAAGTTTTCTGGAAACTTGACTTGTCGCTGTTGCTTGTAGACACTACAGAAAAAGACACATCCGTGACATTTTGGGCCAAACGATTTTTTTTTCTGTCATACATATGACACTTCTATGACGATAATTGTGACAAAACCCGGTATCATCATAGATGTGGTGGGATCCTACTTCTATGACAAAAAATCATGACAGAAAATGGGCTTTTCGTCCTGGGCGGGCCAGAGACATAGCTGCATGACATTCTTTGGGCCGTCCATGACGGAAAAACCGTGGTAGAAGCGAGGGAGAGGAAAATTTCGGGGAGTTCCCGGTTACGGTGGGCGGTCGGGGGCCGAGAGATGCACGTTTCTCTCGTACACGTACGCGCATGTGTGCGAGGCGTTGGCTCTAACTGAACCCGAGCGAGGGAGTTGGGCTCTAACTGAACCCGAGCGATTGCACTGCAGGCTACGCGTTACTGAACCCGAGCGATCGATAGATGGCTGTTAACTGAACCCGATCGAGCGATTCCTTCGCTACTGCTGCTAACTGAAGCCGATTAATTGGATGAATAGTGAGTGTTGCGGGGGGGGGGATTGGATGAACAGTGAGCGGTGGGAGTGGATGCAGGACCCCGTGGCATTGCCTCTGGATGAACAGGACGACCCCGTGGAGGGCTGGATGAACAGTAGACGGTGGAGGGGTGCCCATGGAGGGGTGGTTGAACAGTAGCCGGTGGAGTAGCGCTCGGTGGAGGCTGGATGAACAGGAGCCCGTGGAGGCTAGAGGAGGTCGACGGTGGAGATGAACAATATCCCATGGAGTCCCGTTTTGCGGTACGCCACACCCCTCCCGATGAACAGGACCCCCGTTTTGAACGTAGCATTCCAACACAAGTCCGTTTCGTCCGTTTTGCGGTACGCCACACCCCTAACGAAGAACAGGACCCTCGTTTCGACCGTAGCGCTCCAACACAAGTCCATTTTGTCCGTTTTGCGGTACGCCACACCCCTCCCGATCAACAGGACCCCCGTTTCGACCGTAGGAGGTCTGTTTCCTTCGTTTTGTGGTACGCCAGACCCCTCCCGATGAACATGATCCCGTTTTGAACGTGGCCGGTCGAACACAAGGCCGTTTCCTCCGTTCTGCGGTACGCCAGGCCTCGTTTGCATGGCCTGTTCCGTCCAAGCCCTCCCAATGAACACGACGAAGCATTCTGTTCCGACCCAGCCGGTTGGCTCCCACGCGTTTCGGTGCCTCCTGATGAACACGACGCATTCCATTGCCTCCCCATGAACACGGCGCATTCCGTTGCCTCTCTATGAACACGACGATGATGCTGTTTCTCCGTTCCGACCCAGCCATGTACACGAGTGCTGGCCGTACGTATGCGCGAGTAGGCGTTCGAGACCCCGCCCGTATGTACACATACGTGGCCGTATTTTCTTTCTTGCACCCTGGCCGCTGTACGCACGTGTACATTTCTACGTGCACGCCTCTACTACGACACGTACGCACCTCTACTACGACACGTGCGCGCCTCTACATCGACTAGTATATATGTATGTACACGTTCGCGACCAGAATGACAACACTATGTACGCTTCGATCAGGTGGGTCCCGACTGTCAGGCACTTCCTTGCGTGCGAAAATGTAGCCAGTGGGTCCCAGCTGTCAGGGGGAAACATTTTTTTCATGAAATACGGTGGCCCGTCCGGTGGGTCCCTGCTGTCAGGTGGAGGAATCATTATTTTCTGCAATAAGGAGGCACTACCTTGCTGCGGCCGTGGACCCAGCTGTCAGCCTCTCCACGTACAGTCCACGTCCGATGGAAGTCGTTCCTTGACCACGTTGACCACGGCGGTGGACGACGGCGAGGCCTAGGAAGGGGACGACTCGGAGCTGGGGAAGACGCGGAAGTGGAAGCCCGCGCAGAGAGGAGTACGAGGGTTCACTGGTTCGGCTGCGGTGTGAGGCTGCCGTCACTGCAGGACCTGGCCAGCGGTGGGAATAGTAGGGGCGGTGAGGCCTCCGCGGCAGCACAACCGGCCACGGGAGGCAAGAGCATGCGGCACGACCGGCACTGCTTTGGGCGGCTGGAGCAAGAAGAGTAGAGGTTGAAGAAGCACTACGGCCGTTGGATGGATATCGTACAGTCACTGGAGCTAGAATCGTTCATATTGACTAAAGTTGACAAAGGCCCCCGTCCCAGTCAACTTAGTAGGCCCACAAGTCAGCCTCCCACCATGGTGGGTCCCAGCTAGCAGGGGGAGTATTCATTTTTTTGTGTGTAATAAGGAGGCACTTCCGGTGGGTCCAAGCTGACAGCGGGGGGAACGTTTTTTTTGTGAATTACAGTGGCCCGTCCGGTAGGTCCCAGCAGTCAGGGGGGAAACATTTTTTTCGCGAAATAAGTTAGCCCGTCTGGTGGGTCCCTACTGTCAGGTGGAGGAATAATTATTTTGCGCGTAAAAAGGAGTCACTTCCTTGCGGCCGCTTGGACCCAGCTGTCAGCCTCTCTACGTACAGTACTCTTCCAATGGAAGTCGGTCGTTGGCCATGTTGACCATGCCGCACCGAGAGCACCAGGGCGGTGGACGACGGCGAGGCCTAGGAAGGGGACGATGCGGAGTCGGGGAAGACGCGGCAGTGGAAGCCCACGCGGAGAGGAGTACGAGGGTTCACTGGTTCAGCTGTGGTGTGAGGCTGCCGTCGCCGCAGAATAACAGGGGGTGTGGGTGAGTAGAGGGATGGCCTGGCCAGCGGTGGGAGTAGTACGGGGCGGTGAGGCCTCCGTGGCATCACAGCCGGCCACAGGAGGCAGGAGCACGCGACACGACCGGTGCTGCTTTGGGCAGTTGGAGCAAGAAGACCAGAGGTTGAAGAAGCACTACGACCGTTGGATGGACATCGTACGATCACTGCAGCTAGAATCGTTTATATTGACTAAGTTGACAAAGCCCTTGGTACGCGTCAACTTAGTAGGCCCACAGCTCGGATTTGGTAGAAAACATATAGCCCATTTGCAATTTGTAAGAACGTACAACCCATTTTTTAATTCTAATGGAATTTACTACAGCCCATTTACAGT
Source organism: Triticum dicoccoides (assembly GCF_002162155.2). Classification (NCBI taxonomy): domain Eukaryota; kingdom Viridiplantae; phylum Streptophyta; class Magnoliopsida; order Poales; family Poaceae; genus Triticum; species Triticum dicoccoides. The sequence continues at coordinate 228,749,069 of NC_041389.1, read as the reverse complement.
TTGTTAAAAGTACAGCCCAACTTCTAGCTAGGACAACGATTAATAATTTCAAACAACCGCTCAAAATAGAATTAAAAAAAATTCCCATATTTTGATGGGATCCGAAATATTTTTATCCGAAATTTCTAGTCATGTTAAATACAATTTCAAAATAAAGTTGTATTACGTTAAAATCCAACAAAATATTGCGCGCGCAACAAGTAATGAAATTAAAATTTTCAAATTCCAAAAATAATATATTTTTTAAACTAAGTACGCGTTTGGTGCATAGTTACTGCCCAGTTATTATAATTACATCCCATTTCTTATTTCTTAAAGTCCATTTTCTTGTTAAGCCTAATGCATACGTCCTAGGAAAGTTGGGAGCCCAACGGGGCGGAGAATAACAAGTTGACCCGGATATTGTGTACAACTGTCGGCCTAGTTGCATTGCTGATGTTGAAAAAAAGGCCTATGTAGTACAGTACAACCTAACATGGCTACTCAGCCCACATTCAGCAACGTCGGAAAGGCCCAAACAAGGCTTCTGTACAACTTTTTGAAGTCACTGAGCTCAATTAATTACTTAAGAAAAAAGTTAGATTACAGTGGAACCTAATTAAAAGCTGTCACGAGCAAATAAATAATTCAATGGGTCCCACTTGTGCGTGTGCACGCGCGTGCGTGTGTGTGTGTGTGTGTGTGTGTGTGAGAGAGAGAGAGAGAGAGACCCATCGATCGATGCTTGTAAGTACATATTTCAGCCATATGCATTGCTGATGCTCAGTAAAAACTTATATAGTTGACACGATCATATAGAACATCATAGCACACTAAACTTGCATACAAAAATTTCACGCAGGTGGCACAATCAAGATGGAAGCAGTGGATCGCTACGGTTAGGGCTATGTTGAAACCAACGAAGTCGTACATAACGGTTCATCGTCTTTATCAATGACGGGGAAATATCTTGAATGATGTGCAAAGAAAACAGACAGACAACACAATAAGTTCTGCTAGCACATTAAGTTGACTTACAACCCTTTCTAAAAAAAGTTCAGGTACAAAATTAGAACAGGTCACAATCAAATGTACTGGCATGTCAGTGCTTCACACCCATAGCTCCGATTTAACTAGTATCTGACAAGATTCAGTTGTTACCTCAAATTAGAGCAAATCCAGGCAGCCAACCCTGCCTCTTCTCCCAAAGAAGCAGTGGCCTCCGCTGCACGATGGAGTAGGCCCTATGCCATCCATTGTTCCAAGCAACATGGGGAAAGTCTGATGTTGACTTCTGTAATGGACGTTGTCGACGGACCCTGGCACTAGCGGCGGTGGCAGGACTTCGATTGATGGATTGACCACTTCTTCGACATGCACGAACACTCAATACAGGTACATCCCTAACGTGGTCCGCCACAGCCTTGGTGGCAACAAATTGTACAACCCTGGTTCCTGCACCGGTATCTCAACACCAATCACCTTCGGTATGGTGGATGGCTTCTTCATCCATGCCATAACTGTCAGAGCCCAGCTGTCTGGAGGAACAAACATACTTACGAGCTCACCTCCAAGGTCGTTGATAAGCTCGTTCATGGACTCGCTGTTCCAAGCACGTCGAGGCATGCCATGGAAGGTAAGCTTTGTTAAAAACTCAAGCTCAGAGGGCACCGAGCCCCATCCTGGGTGCCACCGATCAAAGCTCACCAGCGCACCATCGCTGAACAAACGCCGGGAAGATTCGAATGCAGTCGCAAGTTGTCCGGAACTTGACGAAGAAATTAGTCGGTGGCGGACAGGCTTCGACGAGAAAGTCACTTATTTGGACGCCGTGCGCAATACCAAGAGCTTTGGCAAGGTCGTCCGGCGAGACGGGAGGCCGGTCGCTGTTGATGGTTACCATCAGCACTTTGCCAGCAAACTGGTCGTCAAGCACCGCCATGCCACTGTTGAGCGACAGCACGCAACGACTGAAGGCAGGACGAACCTCAGGATCTCTGGCTCGGAGATCCGCGTTGACCGGCGACATGATAGTGCGCTTGAGTACAGGGAGTACAGGAGGGGGATTTGGGGGAACTGGAGTAGGAATCGAGATTCCAGAGGTGGGGGAGGGGCGGGAGACTGGGGATGAAACAGTAGCATGAATTTCGAGCACGCGCCAATATGCTCTCGGCGCGCAAGCGCACGAAAACACCGGTGGCTCCGACATGTTGGCCTAAGAGTCCTTATTCTTTATTTTTTGGAGAGCTCGACCTTTTTTTTCAGGATCTTTTGAGAGCCCGTCCTGAGAGTCATAATTGACCTGTTTGGCATTGAGTTACTACTCGGCCCATATTCAACGACACCTCACTGGCCCAAACAAGTGTACATCATCGAAAAGACACTAAGCTCAAATTATATAACTTGAAAAAAGGAGATATACTCTGAACACTGGAGAATGGTGATGCCCTCATTTAGCCCACCAGTAGTTCGAGACAATAAACAGTTCGAAACAACGATATATACAACATTCATGATCCAGACGATAGTTCATAAGAAGTCTTGTTACACCACCAAAACGCACCCATCTGCAGCGCTCGGACTCTCGTGATCCAGACGAGAATGACATTCTAAATAGAAGCAACTATTACATAGTAAGAGTGACATAGACGAGGATGACCAAATGACAAGGAATATGCATAACAAAAGAAAGAACTACCCATCCAGAACCAGCAGCAAAGACTACAAAGTCATTCGAAGAGATGATCCAACACCATCATAATTTGCAGCCCTGCTTCAGCGACCAGTGATCCGGAGACACCAGTACTCCACCCCTTCGATGCAACAACCCAATTACCTATCAACCTGAAGGCTTGAACCACATCACTGCCTATCGTAATTGAGACATCCAAGGATCCAAGTCAATCCGGATGCCTTTGTCATTCTCACCTTCTTTTGGCAGCAGGCTGTATCGTTGACAATCAGGGGAGTTTGCTCCCGAACTCCTTGGGGTCGCCCTGTAGACACAATTTTCCATAGCAAACAGAGCCTCTCTGCCATCAAGGTCCTTGCCAACCGTGATCTCCTGGTTAATCGGATAATTGAGTCCGAGAAACAGAGAGTGTGAACCAAGGTTGTTTACCCGCCTCCAACTAAAAAATCCTAAAGGCCCCAACAAGCTGGTATCCTGCTCATAGATGTAACAGCCACTGTCCAGATACTCACGTATTACATGGTGCTTGTATACTGTGGGTTTTTTGCAATATAACTATTCCGGCTCATGTGTCCGAATGATCATCAGTCTTTTGCCATTGTCTGATTGAGCGAGGAACCAGTTGTGCTCCCCTGTTTTAGGCAAAGGTGGTGTGATTACAAAGGGCAGTAACTGTAGGGACACTGCATCATATCAAAAAGGACAGGCATTGTTAATGTAAGATCAGCACTGTTTAGAGTATGAGTAGGATAATGCAAGAAACAACATTGATATGTCCCTGTTGGAACTGGGAGGAAAATACAAGGAAATGTATACTGGTTCGAAAATATAGAAGTGCCATGCATGGTTATACTCATGTTATCTCGCAATCGATTCTTCACAGGAAACTACCATGTCATGCATGTTATGTAATCATGTTTTTTCCTCACAAACAAATTCTTCAAGGTAACTAACACACCATGCATTGTTATATACTCGTGTTCTCTGGGCAAAAATTTTGTGAGGATATTATTCTAGGCATTGATTGCTGAAGGGCGAATATAGGTATGTACACATGGTAAGCATTGCAGGATTTCACTACTTCCAAATATAGAGTTCTCCATATGCACATTTACTTCCCTAATGTATGGTAAGATGAAACCAACAGTGTGGTGCATGTTTCTACATTATGAAAATGAGGAAACTAACATGGCCATTGATACACACACATATTTAGTAGTAGTATATAGTTTACTGTAAAATAAGGATAATATCCATATATTCCTAACCATTTGATTATTCAGGGTCCAAATTGGCTGTAATGACATGGTCACAATCGCATGAATTAACTCATTCCAAATATAGCTGATTTACGGCATCTCTAATACATTGCCATAGTTCTACTCAAATTCTGCTCAAACAGGGATATGCCAATCATCACAAAAAGTTCAAACAGTGTCATGGCGTCATCATTAACATGAGAATGAAACAACTTACACGCGTCGTCCCAGCAATACGTGGTGCCATCTGCTTTATCGATCGCGTAGATGATGCCATTGTGTTCAATAGCATCACAGAAGTGTGTATCAGCTTTGACGATGATCCACTGCGAGCTGAGTTGTCTCCAGCTAAAGAAGGCACCGGCGTAAAGATAGGCGAGTCCGCGGTCGAACAAGGCAATTAGCTTGAAGTTTGCGTAATTCGCATGTCGTGTGGGCACTTGGCAGATTACAATCTTCTGCAAAACAAGGTCCGTCCAACTGACGTGGTAATATAGATGACTTGGACCGCGATGGTAATACTTTATATAATCCAACGGAGGAAGGATAATCTCATGGAAGGTCTGGAAGTTCACGAGCACCAACTTTTTACTGTCTTCTCTGAAGGCAGCCATCCAGTGGGAGTTCATGCCGACCCAATACATACCTGCCAAGAAGTTTCGGGCGATGGTGATCAGATCGATGTCGAGGGAAATGATGTACGGCGACCCACTACATACCTGCAAAGAAGTTTTGGCTAATGGAGATCGGATTGAAGTCGAGGGGCATCACGTACGCCTCCGTACCATGGTGAGCCAATCTCGCAAGACCAGATAGCAGCAAGCAGGGTGTCTTGAAAAGCTTAGGCCTCGCTTCGATGATGGCCGTTTGCATGTCCCTCGAGCATGCAGCTCGCCAGAGGGCGCTCAACATATCCATACACGAACAACAGAGGTCGAGGATGTCACTGGGGAGATTGCTCCAATCGCGTCTCATATGGATGCTGCGCGGTTCGCGTTCGACCATGGTGGAGTTTGGAAGATGGGGGTTTTGGGGGGCTTGATTTACGGGGGAGAAGGTTGTCGGTGCTAGAGCGGCTAGCGAGGGAATAGTGGTACTGGGGGAGGCGAGTGAGGCGACGGTACACGAGGGCACAGTGAGATGGAGAAGGAGATTAAGATGGAGTGGTGCTATGGGAGCGGAGAGGGAGACGAGGCGAGGTGCCAATGTGTTGTACAACGGCGGTGACAGACTGCACAGTGCATAGGGTGAGGCTGACTTTGGTAACCCGAACATGCCGCCTGGACTAGTGTCAGGCGCAAGGTGTTGTCACTTCACTGTGAGGACCGGATGAATAGTATTTTGACCATCAAGTGTACCATAGTTGTACTACTACTACTACTAGTAGGAACATGAGTAATCCAGTATTGTGTAGCGGAAATAGGTCTCCCGTGCTAGCATGCCTGTTCACTTCATCATTCAGGTATCATCCATATTGCAAGTAGAAACAAATTCTCGTGCATGCCTAATCAATGCCCTGCCATGATGCATGCAGTGGTCGTTCTGGTGCATCAAGGACGGCATGCAGATCGTTCCACACTTGAGAAGAGGAAAAATGGGAAGGTAGAACGCGGTAGCAGAGGAAAGAACACTGGCAACATGGCTGGGAGGGGATCGAGCAGGAAGTTAATGCTCCACGCCTAAAGGTTTTGGGAAAACCTGATTTTCAGAAGGTGACTTATACTCACCTAAACGGAGGGAGTATTCCTTAACCAGAGAATGTTGTGTCTCCCACTCACGCGCTCAAAAAAAACTACGACACATTTTTTATCTATTTGCATAGGTCCCACCTATCAGAAGGATGTGCACGTACACGAAAAGGTACGACTCATCAGTCTACCCGCATAGCCTTTTCGTTTAGTCTACCTAGCCGTCTAATCAACTGCGTGCACGCCATTTCTCCCATTTACTTCTCCATCGGAACCAATTCTTCTAGGCTTCTTCACCTCCCCTTCGTCTTCATTTGCATCCAAACCCCACTGCGTTCACATTGTTTTAACCTCTTTAAATAATCATCTACTACTTCAGCTAGACTAACCATCTAATCCTAATTCTCCAAACCATAGCCCTCCGTTCCAGTGGTTCCAAATGGCGAAAGAGATCGAGATGCAGGTTTTTAGCGTCCAACATGTCCTCGTCAAAGGGTCGATGCGCATAATTGCCACCGTCACCGTCCACCCAAGGGTTGTTCGGCTGTGGATCAACAATGTATCCAACTCCCTCGAAAAGGTAGAGACGAGGGTCACCGGTCTCGACGCAGAGTACATGGAGTGTGCCCCTAGGAAGATCCAGCGCGCCGCCGTCCTTCAGCTGTGCCTCGAAGATGATGTTTTGGTGTACCACATCATACACTCACCCTCCATACCAGGTGAGCTTCACGATTTCTTGTCTCGGGAAGACATATACTTCTGTGGGGCAGCCATCGAAGAGGACAAACAGAAGCTGGAGCCGTACAACCTTGATTTGAAAAGCATCGCTGACCTACAAACCAGAATCAAAATTCGCGTAGAAGATTGTGATAAACAGACATGATCCCTATTCGACGTAGCAAATTTTGTGCTCGGTACAAATCTTCAGAAGGATGACGAGACGCTGACCTAAAGGTCGTCTGGATGGGAGAATTATCCCTTGACGTACGAGCGGATAAAATATGCTGCCCTCGATGCCCGTGTGAGTTTCGAGATAGCTGCAAGGTCCAAAGAGCTTGTTGCGAAGCCGTCTCCAACAGAAAATGAGAACAAGAAGAAGAAGAAGAAGAACAACAAGAAGAAGAAAAGGCTGCACCTGCAGGAGGGCATTATGGATGGATGAACTATTTCCTCTCTTGTAAAAAAAATTATTCCGTCTCGGTGTATATTGATATAGATGGACTATTTCGATGGTGTGCATGTCTTTGCAACAGAGTAGTAGCGTGGGTCCGCTTGACTATAAGGAACTATTTATCCGCATATATAGCTTTCTCTACTACTCCTTCCAGTGATCGGTATGCAGCGCATGTGTCCGTAGACATGACAGCTTGTCCATGGAAGTTTAACTACGGCGACCATCATGTTTCATCTCGCGATTCCCACGACGCCTCTCCAACCAACGGCACCACGTCCCCCGACGTGCGCCTCACCCCTCTTGGCCGCACCGCCCCTCTGCCTTTGTGTGCATGACATGTGGGCCACCTAAAATGCGGCGAGCATCAAGTTTCTGCCACAGCCACACGCAATTCCCACGACGCTGCTCGAACCCATGACACCACACGTCCCCTGACCTGCGGCTCCCCCCTCTTGGCCCCACTGCCCCTCTGCCTTCGGGAGCATTACATGTGGACCAGTCACCTATCGGGTCCACATGTTATTGACTCAAAGGTAGGTGTAGTGAGGCGCTGAAGCTCAGTCTCGACGGCCCTGAGAGGGAAATGTAACTCCTGCACCAGGGCCTATGGTGCTACCGCTGCACAAACTCATGCCAAACTCGAGATTTGCTTCTTTACTATACATGCATGCAACAATTTAATGGACATTGTCATCTCAACATGTGATGGGGAGCTCTAAATTTGAATCTGAAACTTATAAAACGAAAAGATTCAAAACAAATAAACTGGGAGAGAGGGATTATATCATAGGATGTGTCCCATACAAAATAAGTCCCCTGGTTTGTCATCGTGAAAATGCGGTTAGAAAGGAGCACAGCGTCTTCGTACTCGTACGGCAACAAATCGGCCGCAGACAGCATGGTCCGCCTTTGACCGCCATGTGCAAGGTTCGTGCTATCTTATTCAATCTCACCGTGGTTCCTTCGTACCAATTCATGTGGTGGCCCGTTGCATGGTTGATCCCAATGTTGGACAAAGGTTCTACGGGAACGGTGTCACCATTGTAAATGTTGTGCAAATTGATATTGGTACCCTCCCGTACATATGCAAGCCAATCTCCACTCGCACCAAGCCTAACCTGTGAACCTAGTCTTTAGAATGCATTTACTACATGATCAAACTCATCTTACCTGCTCATCGGAGGAAATCCGAGTGCCCCTCAACGTCGGCATCTCAAGGGGCGTCAACTTGCAACTACGGCCACGCCGCGCTGGAGAGACCCCCAAGGAAACATCCTCGTGCATTCCACGGAACATCAAGATGCATTTGTATGAGTGGTTTATCTTGTGAGAGAAAAGGATGAACGAGGGAAAGCCTCTAGATATAGAGATGGACACTACTACTACCAATGTGTTGGCCCGTGCGTTGCAATGGATCCAAAGTAGTAGAATAATACTTGTTCACGTGCTTGAAATATAAACACTCTAGTTTTGATATACATGTGTCAGCAGACATGACAGCTTGTCCATGGAAGTTGAACCACGGCGACCATCACGTTTCTTGTTTCTACCACTGCCACACCCACACGCGATTCCCATGACACCGCTCCAACCCACGGCACGACGTCCCCCGATGTGGACATGGATCCTCTAACGTGGCTATCACTGCCTTGCCATGCCTTTCCTTCGCTGACAGGTGGGACCCATGCTTATGGGTCCCACATGTCAGTGACAGAATGGTAGGATTGTTCGCGTCAGGGGATCCTCATCCCCCCGACGTGCCCCTCATCCCTCTCGGCCCCACCACTCATCTGCCTTTGTGTGCATGACATGCGGACCAACTGAACTATGGCGACCATCAACTTTCTACCACAGACACACCCGATTGGACTCGGTTTTCCTGCTCCACTGCTGTGCTCCGATCCGTACTCCCGCACCATCGAATTTTCATCCAGCGGTTGTGACACATTTCGTCCCAGGCATCAATCCTCAGCTTGAGTACTTATGTACTACAGGTAGTACCCGCTGGTGTGGCCATCTACGCCTCGTAATGCTGACGCCCAGCCGTGGCACCCTCGCCACGGCCATGCCACCACTGGCCGGTTCATCACGAATGAGTGAGTCGCAAACCACGCCACCACCATGAGAATGACATGTGGGCCAGCCGCATTTAAGGTCCGCATGTCATTGACTCACAGGCTGTGCACTAAGCCACTAAAGTTCGGTCCTGTGGGCCCCGAGAGGGAAATGTAACTCCTGCGGCAGGCCTTGTGGTGCTCCCACAGTACGAGTTCGTTCCAAAACTGGAATTTGTTTCTTACTACTACCAACTAGTGCTAGTAAGGTACACGTGCATTGCACACATGAGATTCTGGTGGTTTGTGCATTATGCTTCTACATGTGGAGTTTTCTGGATTCTAACATGTGGCAAAATTTGGTGGAATGTAAGGTTAGGCAAGTTTGATTAACTTAGGTGAGTGTTTGGTTCAAGCCACACCTTAGGCAAGCCACACTAAGGCCCCACATGACATACACACAAAAAATGTGGCAAGGTTCCCTTATGCTAGCCAACTTGTGGCTCTCATTTTGAAGAACTAATAACTTTGCGAAAGCTTAGTTGTGGCAAAGTTAGTCATGAATTAAGTTCAACCATGGAGTCTTCTAGATTATACATGTGGCAGAATCTGGTGGATGATATCCAATGGCCAGTAGTGCTCGGATTTGCCATCTTTGTACCGTCGGATTGGCTTCATCCAACGACCAACTTTCAAAAAAATTCACCCACTATATAGGGGGTATAGATATAGATGTGTCGGTTCGTCGCAATGGATCCAAAGTATATCTATTTAGTCGAGTGCACTCTAAACACATTATCTATTTATTTTTCTCTACACTTTCGTAGCCATGCAACCAAGCCACATAAGCTTCATGGGTGCCCCCACACATCATATTATTCATACTACGTTGATTGAAAAAATGATAAATCACCCAAAACAAGATCTTCCCGTTTTTTGTTCCTACAATGTTGTGCCGTGCACGTACCTACTAGTTGTATAGTGGTAGTACTAGTAATATAGTATTAGGAGTACAAACTTGGTACGAGTAGGAGTAGTACTAGTACAGAATGCTCCTACTCTATCAACGAGCCCCATCTGACACCAAATTTCATGGCTTCCGTGCTACATCTAGATCTTCCCCTCGTTTCTGTTTTCCAACCCGGTGACGGGCGGGGTGTCGGTTTGCTCAACGGCGGTCCCACATGAAAGTTAAAATACTAGGCAACACGCCTTCCCTAAGCTATGTGTCGTGCCGGACGGGCCGTGGAGTAGTCCCGATTCCTGGGCATGTGGGGGTGCGACGCGAACGCGGCAGGCCTTTTCCTTTTACTAGCAATGTGCCCGTGCGTTGCGATGGATCCAAAGTAGTAGAATAGTAGTATTTGTTCACAAACTTGGAAGAAATCACTATTGTTTTGATATACTCCTAATATATTACTCCCTCTATACCTAAATATTTGTCTTTTTAGAGATTTCAAATGGACTATCACATATGGATTATATAGACATATTCTAGTGTTTCTAGCAAGATGCCCGCGCGTTGCACGAAGTTGATGGAAAATGTAAGCATAACTTATAAATTGACGGATGGAGTACTAGTTACAGTGATGCATATAATTAAGCAAAGGGATTGCACATGTCGGTATTGACTGGAATGAGAATGCAACAGCACAATAAGAATTAAGGCTGTGATGATGCGATCGCAGTGGTGGTTACAGAAGGCAAGAAGAAAGATTGATCCATGAACGTACGACCTCCTCCTCCTCAACTTAGTGCGCCGGGCCACCGACCGGCGGGTAAGGAGCGGCGGCTTTTGTGGCGAGGTCGAGGTGCTTCACAGCAAAGGCATCCAAGGATTCCAGCCGGTTGAGGCAGGCCAACATCATAGTGTCCTCACTGGCCTTGTAGATACCTATGTACACGATTTGCTCGTACACGTGGATGTGTAGGTCGATGAATTCTTGCAGGGCGAGGTGCCTCGCAGTGAGCGCGACCTCTAGGTGGACATTCTTCATGGCGTCGGCGGGCAGTCGCAGGGCCACCAGTGCTTGAAAGAGCTTCCGGCCATGGAGGCCGATTAGGGTGGCAGGCAATGAGGAGCCCGGGCGCACGGACTGGAGGAGTACGGCGATGTCGTCTGCGAGGTTCTTGAGGATGGTGAACTTGTTGCTGATGGCAACGATTATCTGGTCCAACTGAGAGTCGTAGTTGGCGTCGACGGCGGCCATCCACCAGCCGGTCTCCAACACCGTCTGGAGACGATCCTCGGCGCCATGCCTCAGGCCGGCGTCGTGGACCATCTGGCACAGCTACTGGCCGCTCACGCGCATCGCCGCCATGGGTCTGGAGTGAGCTCTTTTGCACTTAGTGTAGGTGATTAGGCAAATGCTTAGGTGCGTACGATGTGGTAGATGCATTGGAATCGAAGGGCGTCTTGATATGAGGGCAATGAGGGCAAACTGCATTGCATTCACATCGTGCAACCTCTTTCCCCAGACCTCCTCCCATTACTTCCCTCATGCATTAATTGAAGGAGGATGCATTGGCCATTCAACATATCGAGAACCGCTACTCCCTCCCTCGTCTGCATTGAAGCCGTATCGGGAACTGCGCCGCCCGCTGTCAAATCGAATACTCTCTCCGTCTAGGTGAGTATTAAGTCATCTTACGAAAACCAAATAGTAAACACATAGGCGTGGTGCATTAACTCTCACGTTGTTTCTTATTTTTTGACATAAATAGAGGAATCAACGAATAAGAGATGTGGGGCTTGAATGCTTTTAATGACTTGAGACTATCAAACATGACATGAAGTGGTCAGTTCATTGCACAAGAACAAATACAACCCACGTCAGCACACACACATCATATAGCATCACATCCAATGGCTATAAAAGATGAATGAGACCAAATTATATCTCATCTAGATGAGTTCTAGCAAAATTGTATTAATAATAATTAGTACTCCTGCGCCATGTATCGTATATTAGTATCATGTAGTACTTTATTTATTGCCATGTATGACACATAGTACTCAACTCTCTCTCTTTCTTCATTTAATTCTATGACACCTCATCAAAATTGCTAAGGCTAGTACCATTACAACCAGCCTTAGCAAATACTAAACATTAAGTTCTCTCATTTTCCTCTCATCCTTGGTCACCTAGACGGAGGGAGTATACTGCCTAGGCTTTTCCTGCGCGGTAGGCGGGGCAGTTCCACCTAGTCGGTTCGACAGAGACACGAGAAGACAAGGGAGTAGGCTGCTGCAAACGTAGGGTTGTGTAATTTGACATCGAGTTACTGCTGGACAGGTGGGGCCCCGTGATTTGACTTGCCACTATCATTTTAACTGCGGCGCTATGACCGGCGTGAGTCTCTCGATTCCTGACCACCTCCATACAGGTGCCTCTCCCAATGCTCCACCATGTAGTAGAGGCTGGCTCTTGCATCAGAGCCCACTTCTCCACTTTTTCCTTGCCTCTCTTTCCTCCACATATGCAAAAATGCCATGTAAAGCGCACTATTGTACTTACTTGCTCCTACAGGTGCTAAGCTTGCCACATAGGCACAAAGTCTGATGTGGCAAGTTAATCAAGAAGAGAGAGACTAGTTTTGTGAGCCAAGGAAGAAACGGTGCTAAGCGCGTGTACCTAGGTGAAAAGACAATTTTGATTCTATAGCTAATTAAATGAAGCAAACTTAGCAACAAAAAACTAATAAGCACATCATTTCATTGGAAGAGGTCACTCCTTGGCAAATGCAATAAATACTAGTACTCCCTATGTCCCATAATATAAGAACTTTTTGGCACTACACTAGTGTAAAAAACTTTCTTATATTATGGGACAGAGGGAGTACGAAGAAAGAGATAGAGAGGAGTAAAAAAATACACTTATAGCCAACCTTATAGCTAACCTTGTTGTAGTATGAGTGACTAAGTGATGACTATGTATGACATGCCAACATCAGATAGCCTAACGCAGCGTGTCAAATCTCCAAGGGCGCGACCGCGCGAGCGACGCTACGGTCGTGGTAGGCACGACCATGATACGGGCTGCTGGTAGCCCTTGGATCTGAGATCAAATGGTCGCATGCTAAGTTGCTGAAAATTTGCAGAATAACCCTCCAGGATAGGATATTCACTCATAGGTCTAGAATCATGCCATGCAACCGTTCGATCTCAGATCCAAGGGCTCTCAGAAGCCCGTATCATGGGAGAATGGAAAGCCACTACCCTGCTGTTGGCACGCTGGCAGTTCGCTCCTACTCGTCCCCACACGTCCTTTAATACTACAGCGGTTTGCTCCTAGTCATCCCGTCCTTTCACATTACGGCAGTTCCACTAATCCTAACCCTCCTCCTAAATCCATGGCGTCCCATATCTCCACGATCGGCTGTGAGTACAAGGTTAGAACCATCACCGGCGATGAGTTCAACGTCATCTACACCTGTTCTTCCGCGACGGTGAAAGGATGCCTATCTCTCTTCAGACGCATGTTTGAAGACTCAGATGATGAGTGGGTCGCTGGGCTAGATGTTGAGTACACCACAATCCTGGGATGAGAAGGATCAAAAGGACAAAGAGAGGAAGAAGCCCGCCGTGATCCAGGTTTGCGTGCATGACTTATGCTTGGTCTACCACATATGCCATGCCGACGTTGAATGCCTGGATTTTAAGTAATTCCTCGAGAGCAACCTAGTCAAATCCGTTACTGTAGACTTCGGTAACGAGAAAGAAGTCCTGGGTCGGATAGGCCTCGTTGTAGACAACACCTTCGACCTCCAGAAGAATCGGCTGGTGTCCTCTCGTCAGCCTTCAATGCTGACCCTCGCAGGAGCCATGGTTCATCCTTCGTACGGTAAACTGGAGAAACCTCCATACACATTTCATCGTTATGCATGGCAGCAGAATGTACTAGATATAGACCACATCCACTATGCTGCAATGGATGGCTACCTTTGTTTCAATATCTACAAGTGTTGGATGAAGAGCAAGAGCCAAGTGTGCGGTTCAAGCAAAGAAGTATCGACCAAGAGGAAGAGGGACAAGGACAAAGTCGAAGACGTGGACGAGGACTCCTAGTAAGGTGGCAGTGTCGTTGCTCATGGTGGTTCTAATGCAGTGTCTACCGGAATTGTTGCAAAGTTTAATTTTAGGTGTTCTTAATTTAATTTGAGTGGTGTGTTGTGCTGAGCCCCCAGCGGAACTATGTCATGTTTCTTCTCGTTACTTTAACTCTTCAGTACGTACATACTAGTCTTTCTTACATTTCATCGTTTAGTTGGTATAATACTACCACTCGTTTCTTCACATTATATACGTACAATATACATGGCCAACATCATATAGCCAGCAGTTTAGTTGTCAAAGAATTTCAGGGTGCTTAGTTTTGTTAAAGAATTCCAGGGTGCTTAGTTTTATTTGAGGGGTGGGTTGTGCACTTGTGCTGGACACCTTTATTGTGACAAGCCTTTTTAATAGTACTATATGCATAATTTGGCGACAAGCGCTCTCTATATGTACCACCTTCTTTTTACTTTTCAAGTTTTGCTCCATGGCGCAATCCATTGATACTACTACTGTACAAAAGTGGAGTATATACATTTTTTAAAAGGCTAGAGGGCGGGGCAGTCTAGCTCGGTCGGTTTCACGAGAGGCGAGGGCCTTTGTGATTTGACGGCTCATTACTGCTGTCAGATTGAATAGTACTGCACCGCCCGCTACACGCCCGACGCCTCCATTAAACCCCTTCGTTAAACCTTCATCCAAACCGAGAATCATACTCCAGCCACACGTCCATTCATGAGCGGGCCGGAATTAAACGCAACACCAGCCGAGCTCCTCCCATCCGCCCTAAGTTTAAACGAGGCCAAACACCGGCCAAGCTCCTACCATCCTCCCTCTATTTACAGGAGGCCAGACAGACACCGGGCAAGAATCACGCCCCTCTGCCGCTCCCCCATCTCCTCCTTCACCATTTTCTCCACTCTTCCGATGGCTTCCGACGAGCCGTTCTCCGGCATATTAGGCTGGGTGGCCCGCCGAGCCCTCCGGATACGGGCGAGGCCGCTTGGTGCTTCACCAACCTCGCTTGGCCGGATGGAGCCAGTTGCCGCCCCAAGCATGCGCGTGGTTTAGCAACTCGCCGCTCCAGTTCAGCTCGATGAGGAGTGGCGAGTTGCTCCAAGCCGGCACGGCAGCAAGCACGCCGGTACGGGTGCCGTCACTGCCACGTCGTACCGCGCCACCAGTGTCAGCGGTGGCCGCGCCTCCCATATCTATGGGCGCGCCTCCCGTGCCTGCGGTAGCACCATGCAGGCAGAGACATAAGCCGGGTGCATGGAGAGCGACGAGTCGGTGGCCAGCTTCTTCGTGTCCGCCGCCATCATCGAGGAGAAGTAGAACACGGGAGGCCGCCGCCACTTGGGACCCATGAAGGCCACCGCAGAGGCGAGGACTGCGGATTTTTCAGGTGGTTTCTTTGCTGCTTCGTCTCTTCCGAGGACCTTCGTCGACCCCGCAAGTGTCTGACAGACATGAGGAAGACAAAGGGATCTGCGGGCGGCCATTTAGAACTAAAATAAGTCTAGATATATCCATTTCTAGGAGAAGTATTTCTGGACGGAGGGAGTATTAATTATACAAGAGAGCCGGATTGGCACCTCTTAGTTCATGTAAATGTAATGAAATCCATCATGTTTATATGAAGATCCGGCTTTTTTATACGAAATCAGTCCGTGTTTGCACGAATTTCATCTGGTTGGTTAGAGTTGTAAAAATGTATGCCGCTGGCGTTTGATGTCATCCTCCGCGGAAGGAAGCGGGAGGAAATTTGCCGGCTGCCGTTGGAGATGCTCTTTATGCTGGAAATAACTAGCAAAAGAGCCCGTGCGTTGCAACGGGAGAGAAAACATAACACACACACTCTTAACTCAACAACCATCACTCAAGACCAAAATAGGTCCATCTCTATTTTTGCGAGGCATCATATTTGTGTTGCCGCTTATCCTCCTTCTCACCCTCGCTGGCGATGGCCTCGGTGTTCACAGAAAACAACAAAAAACATGTTTTGAATATGGTTAATCATAAGGCGTCTCTCTCCCTCTCTCCTCCCTCTCCCTCTCTCTCTCCCCCCCTCTCTCTCTCGCTCGCTTTCTCTCACTCTCGTGATGAGAAATCTGTTGTTTTCCCTTGCGACATCTTTCAGATGTATGCACGTGTAGTTATCGATGTTTTCTTTTCCGTATATGGCTATAGTGGGGTATTTATTTGCAATCCGGATCGCCGCCAGTATGAAAAAATGGATCTTGCGCTATAAATTATAAGTTTGCTTCCATAACAATATTTAAAAATATTTAATAGGTAAAATTAACATCATATTTAGATTCCACACATTTTTCTAATAAAATTTCATATATAATATGTTAAAATTAAAGTTACGGTTTAAAAGATACAGATAATTTAGAAAATCATTTGGTTTGACTCAAATATATTCCAAAATAATATTTAAAATACTTAACAGGTAAAAATAATCTCATATTCATATTCTATATATTTTTCTAATGAAATTTCATATATAACATGTTCAAATCGGAGTTACGGTTTAAAGATATGGATGATTTTAAAAAGCATTTGTTTGACTTAAATATGATCCGCGGATGAATTACCTAAAACATCAGGGGGGGTTTCAAAAAATGTAAAATAACGGTTTGCATGTGACTTAAATTCGGACGGCGGGTTGATTTCAAGAAAAGATAGGGACTTTTGTGTAAAATACGAAAATAATGCTTCGTTTTAACTTAAAATAGGACTGCGGGTTGAATTCTCTGAAATAGAGGTAATTTTCTGGAAAAATGCCATGACGGACGAAAGAAACCCAATTTGCTTTATTATTAGGTAAAGATAGAGTGACATCCAATCCATTTGAGTTAATTGCCTGTATGATTGTCCCTCTATAAAAAGTTAATTGCATGTAGAGTGTATACGTGACTTGCAGGGTGGCTACAGCTTCGTACAGAAAGCTAAAAAGAAACAAGTCCATCCTTAATCTTATATTGTAAGTACTCTGTGGGTTCTACTGTCAGTACAGTAGTGAAAGAAGTATATATTAAATAAGTAGAGTAATACATAATATAAAAATCTAAAGTTAAAAGACAGAATTCAGACTCATGTCATCGCGTTGCGACCATCCGGCGCTAACCAGCCCAGCACATTTTTGTTGTAGACCATGCTGGAGATATATCTCCATGTCTACTCTTATACTCCATTCGTTCCTAATTATTTGTCTTTTTCAGATTTCAAATGGACTACCACATACGGATGTGTATGTAGACATATTTTAGAGTGTAGATTCACTCATTTTGCTCCGTATGTCTTTTCAGGAAGGGGTCAGATTTGTCCTTGATTTATTTATGAGGTATCCAGATGGCACTGCACTGCCAAGAAAAGAGGGTAACATCAAAATTATGGACTACTTTTTTGAGTATGTTGGTAAGGTCCGGTCATAGTCACTTGTTGAAATCTCTAAAAAGACAAATACTCCCTCCGTCCGGAAATACTTGTCATCAAAATGGATAAAAGGAAATGTATCTAGACGTATTTCAGTTTTAGATACATCTCTCTTTATCCATTTTGATGACAAGTATTTTCGGACGGAGGGAGTAGAAAACAGAGTTGGTGATGATGGTGTGTGTGCCATCCTGCAATATAGGCCGTCGGATTTATATCAAACGGATAGGAAAGAAACTATGACAATTTTGCAAAAATATACCCACACGTCTCTCCACGTTCGCAAATAAGGTCTTCCCTCGTTCAGCCTTTTCCCTCACAAGATAAACTACTCATACAAATGCATCTTGATGTTCCGTGCAACGCATGGGCAGCTAGCTAATTTCTTTTAAAATAGTTGCTGCGATAATTGGGTTGAAGTGATATATTTTATGTCTGCCCCGAATGATTTCAGATTTGCTAGTAGTAACAAAGAAAAGGTTGCCTTGTTAATTAACAGAAAACAGGGTGAAAACTATCACATGAGGCCGGTAAAAACAAGGCACACTGGGTTCAACATCATCGTCACTATAGCTGTGCGCGCGCGAGAAGTCCACATATCGAGGGGGCTACCGAGCGAGGCACTGATACACAATGTTTGGGAGAGAAACCAATTGACAGATTATGATCAGATCGAGTTGTCACCCTTCTGCTGTCATTG
>NC_041389.1:228699408-228730334 GCF_002162155.2 Triticum dicoccoides | reverse complement strand
GTGTGTTTGAAAGAGGAGTAGATAGATTATTATCAAGATCGATGTGCCACCCTACTCCTTCGGTGCCGGGTAATGTGTGTGTGTATGTTTGAGAGAGAAGCCAGTCGATAGATTAGTATCAAGATCGAGGTGTCACCCTACTCCTTCGGTGTTGGGAATTTTGGGTGTGTGGGTGTGTGTGGGGGGGGGGCAGTGACACGCACATATCTCTACTCTTATAAAAAAACATAGTTGGTGATGATGGTGTTCCTGCCATCCTGCAATATAGGCCATCCAATTTATATCCGACGGATAGGAAGGAAACTATGGCAATTTTGCAAAAAGATACCCACACCCCTCTCCGCATTTGCAAATAAGGCATTCCCCACAAGATAAACTTCTCATACAAATGCATCTTGATGTTCATCCTTTTCCCCCACAAGATAAACTTCTCATACAAATGCATCTTTATGTTCGGTGCAACGCATGGGCATCTTGCTAGTAGGGAGAAGGAGTTTGTGTGACACATATCTAGCTATATTAAGGGATAGGTAGATAGCATATCTGTGAGAGACATTATTATACTTTGAGACATTAGTGGCTGTGGGTGGGCGGAATTAAAGGGGTGGGCGTCTTAGACATAGAGAGCGTGTGTGTTTCTGTGTGAGAGACTTGTAGGATGGGGTAGGAAGACGAATTTAATCCTGACGGAGGGAGAGAAATACACGAAGTGCGCGTGTGTGATTCCGATGCCCACAGGGAAATGAGATATGTATGCGTGTGAGAGAGATTGCACAATTCATTCACGTATCACTATCTAGCGATCGTGGACGTGCATCTCTTGAACATAAGTCAATATCTACTTCGTATCGTGGCTAAAGGTACAATATCGATTCAATGCTATAAAGATTGGACACTCACATAACACATTTTTTCTATTTAAATAAACCTTTTAAGTTGTGCATGCCAAAGTTACAGTGATGTTTCTTCAAACCACCAATGTAGCTATCATGTACATGCACCATTGTTACTCTTGCATTCAAATTCATTAGTCTTGGATGATTTAAGTTTCTATTTTGAACTAATATATGTAATATTCATCTATGAATTCAACGGGTACGTGATACGTCTCCAACGTATCTATAATTTTTTCTTGTTCCATGCTATATTATATTACCCCTTTTGGATGTTTATGGGCTTTATTTACACATTTATATCATTTTGGGACTAACCTACTAATCGGAGGTCCAGCCCGTATTGCTGTTTCTTTGCCTATTTCAGTATTTCGAACAAAAGGAATATCAAAAGGAGTCCAAACGGAATGAAACCTTCGGGAGTGTGATTTTTGGAACGAACGTGATCCAGAGGACTTGGAGTGCAAGTCAAGAACCAGCCGAGGCGGCCATGAGAGGGTAGGGTGCCCCCTATAGGGCGCGCCCCCTGTCTCTTGGGCCCCTCGAGCAGCCACCGACGTACTTCTTCCTCCTATATAAGCCTACGTACCTCGAAAACATCCAGGGAGCCAACGAAACACAATTTCCACCACCGTAACCTTCTGTATCTGCGAGATCCTATCTTGGAGCCTTCACCGGCGCTCCGCCGGAGGGGGAATCGACCATGGAGGGCTTCTACATCAACACCTTAGCCCCTCCGATGAGTTGTGAGTAGTTTACCACAGACCTTCGGGTCCATAGTTATTAGCTAGATGGCTTCTTCTCTCTTATTGGATCTCAATATAATGTTCTCCCCCTCTCTTGTGGCGATCTATTCGATGTAAACTCTTTTTGCGGTGTGTTTGTCGAGATCTGATGAATTGTGGGTTTATGATCAAGTTTATCTATGAGAAATATTTGAATCTCTTCTGAATTCTTTTATGTATGATTGAGTTATCTTTGCAAGTCTCTTCGAATTATCAGTTTGGTATGACCTACTAGATTGATCTTTCTTGCCATGGGAGAAGTGCTTAGCTTTGGGTTCAATCTTGCGGTGTCCTTACCTAGTGACAGAAAGGGTTGCAAGGCACGTATTGTATTGTTGCCATCGAGGATAAAAAGATGGGGTTTATATCATATTGCATGAATTTATCCCTCTACATCATGTCATCTTGCTTAAGGCGTTACTCTATTCTTATGAACTTAATACTCTAGATGCAGGCAGGAGTCGGTTGATGTGTGGAGTAATAGTAGTAGATGCAGGCAGGAGTCGGTCTACTTGTCATGGACGTGATGCCTATATACATGATCATGCCTAGATAATCTCATAATTATTCGCTTCTCTATCAATTGCTCGACAGTAATTTGTTCACCCATCGTAATACTTATGCTATCTTGAGAGAAGCCACTAGTGAAACCTATGGCCCCCGGGTCTATCCTTTATCATATTTGTTTCCAATATACTTTTATTTGCCTATTTACTTTTTGCATCTATATTATAAAATAGCAAAAATATATTTATCTTATCATACTATCTCTATTAGATCTCACTTTCGCAAGTGGCCGTGAAGGGATTGAAAACCCCTTTACTGCGTTGGTTGCGAGTTCTTTGTTTGTTTGTGTAGGTGCGTGGGACTTTTGAGAAGCCTCCTACTGGATTGATACCTTGGTTCTCAAAAACTGAGGGAAATACTTACGCTACTATTGCTTCATCACCCTTTCCTCTTCAAGGAAAACCAACGCAAGCTCAAGACGTAGCAAGAAGGATTTCTAGCGCCGTTGCCGGGGAGGTCTTCGCTCAAGTCAAGACATACCAAGTACCCATCACAAACTCATCTCCCTCGCATTTACATTATTTGTCATTTGCCTCTCATTTTCCTCTCCCCCACTTCACCCTTGCCGTTTTATTCACCCTCTCTTTCCCAATCTCCTCCTCTCTTTCCGCTTGCCCTTTTCTGTTTGCTTGTGTGCCTGTTTGTCCTTATGGCTTTGCCTAAGGGTTCCGACCACATTCTGAGAAGGTTCGAAGAGATTGAATCAAATATTAGAAGCTTTATGAATTTGCAATTTGAGCATAATAATTTCTTCAGAAAAGAGCTTAAGGATCAAAAAGGTTTTTTGGGGTTTATGAACAAAGAGCTTGATGATATGAATAAAGAATTTTATGGTGTGAACTCTCAAATTACCCGGCTTGAAAATGCTATAGCCAAAATTTCTGATATTCAAGCCACCTTAGTCAATAAGATGGCCACCAAACCAGAAAAGTTAGATGAAAATAATGATGAGGATCTTAAAGTTATTGATGCATCTCCAATTAGATCTTTGGTTTGCAATATGAATCTTGATAATTATGGGACTGAAGATGAGTCAACTTTACCTAGAAGACATCCCAAGAATTCGGAGTTTTTAGATCTTGATGCTAAATATGGTAAAAGTGGGATTGGAGAGGTCATGACTTTAAATAGAATTGAACCCACTATCTCGGATTTCAAGGAATTTGATTATGATAATTGTTCTTTAGAAGGTTGTATTTCCTTGTTGCAATCCGTTGTTAATTCTCCTCATGCTTATAGTCAAAATAAAGCTTTTACCAAACACATCGTTGATGCCTTGATGCAATCTTATGATGAAAAACTTAATTTGGAAGTTTCTATACCTAGAAAACTTAATGATGAGTGGGAACCTACTATTAAGATTAGAATTAAAGATCATGAGTGTTTTGCTTTGTGTGATTTGGGTGCTAGTGTTTCCACGATTCCGAAAACTTTATGTGATATTCTAGGTTTCCATGATCTTGATGATTGCTCTTTAAATTTGCACCTTTCGGATTCCACCATTAAAAATCCAATGGGAAGGATCAATGATGTTCTCATTGTTGCAAATAGAAATTTGGTGCCCGTAGATTTTATCGTTCTTGATATAGATTGCAATCTTTCTTGCCCTATTATTCTTGGTAGACCTTTCCTTAGAACGATTGGCGCGATTATTGATATGAAGGAAGGGAATATTAGATTCTAATTTCCATTAAAGAAAGGCATGGAGCACTTTCCAAGAAAAGAAAGTCAAATTACCTTATGAATATATCATGCGAGCTACTTATGAATTTAGTGCCAAAGATGGCACTACTTAGATCTATCTTCGCTTTTATGCCTAGCTAGGGGCGTTAAACGATAGCTCTAGTTGGGAGGCAACCCAATTTTCTTTGTATTTTTTGTTTTTGTTCCTGTTTAGTAATAAATCTTGCATCTAACTTCTGTTTAGATGTGTTTTTATCTTTTAATTAGTGTTTGTGCCAAGTAGAACGTATAGGATAACCTATGATGATAGCTGATTTGATTCTGCTGAAAAACAGAAACTTTGTGCGCACGAATTTAGTTTTGTTAAATCACAGAAACGTTCTTTTGCGTTGATTATTTTTTCTTCTGATCAATAGACAAATGTTCCAGGACTTAGTATTTTGGTAGTATTTTTAGAGTTCCAGAAGTTTGTGTTAGTTACAGATTTCTACAGACTGTTCTGTTTTTGACAGATTCTATTTTTCGTGTGTTGTTTGCTTATTTTGATGCATCTATGGCTAGTAAAATAGTTTATAAACCATAGAGAAGTTGGAATACAGTAGGTTTAACACCAAACTAAACAAAGAATGAGTTCATTACAGTACCTTATGTGGTGGTTTTGTTTTCTTTCACTAACGGAGCTTATAAGATTTCCTGTTGAGTTTTGTGTTGTGAAGTTTTCAAGTTTTGGGTAAAGCTTTTATGGACTATGGAATAAGGAGTGGCAAGAGCCTAAGCTTGGGGATGCCCATGGCACACTAAGATATTCAAGGATAGCCAAAATCCTAAGCTTGGGGATGCCCCGGGAAGGCATCCCCTCTTTCGTCTTCATTCATTGGTAACTTTACTTGGAGCTATATTTTTATTTGCCACATGATATGTGTTTTGCTTGGACCGTCGTGTATTATATTAGTCTTTTCTTTTTCGTTTACCACAATATTCCTTGCTGTACACACCTTTTGGGAGAATCCTACTTGATTAGAATTTGCTAGAATACTCTACGTGCTTCACTTATATCTTTTTAGCTTGATAGTTTTTGCTCTAGTGCTTCACTTATATCTTTTAGAGCACGGCGGTGACTTAATTTTGAAGAAATTGCTAGTCTCTCATGCTTCACTTATATTATTTTTAGAGTCTTTTAGAACAGCATGGTATTTGCTATGGCTACAAATTTGGTCCTAGAATGATGAGCATCCAAGTTGGGTATAATAAAAACTATCATAGTAAGTGAATTGGATGCTATGATCAATTTGATGCTTGATAATTGTTTTGAGATATGGAGGTAGTGATATTAAAGTCATGCTAGTTGAGGTGATTATGAAAAATACTTGTGTTGAGGTTTGTGATTCCCGTAGCATGCACGTATGGTGAACCGCTTTGTGATGAAGTTGGAGCATAATTTTATTTATTGATTCTCTTCCTTATGAGTGGCGGTCGGGGACGAGCGATGGTCTTTTCCTACCAATCTATCCCCCTAGGAGCATGCACCTAGTACTTTGTTTTTTATGACTTGTAGATTTTTGCAATAAGTATATGAGTTCTTTTGACTAATGTTGAGTCCATGGATTATACGCACACTCACCCTTCCACCATTGCTAGCCTCTCTTGTGCCGCGCAACTTTCGCCGGTACCATACACCCACCATATACCTTCCTCAAAACAGCTGCCATACCTACCTATTGTGGCATTTCCATAGCCATTCCGAGATATATTGCCATGCAACTTTCCACCATTCTGTTCATATTACACGCATTACTTTTGTCATATTGTTCTTTGCATGATCATGTAGTTGACATCGTATTTGTGGCAAGGCCACCTTCATAATTTTCATACATGTCGCTCTTGATTCATTGCATATCCCGGTACACCGCTGGAGGCATTCATATAGAGTCATATCTTGTTCTAGCTTTGAGTTGTAATTCTTGAGTTGTAAATCCATAGAAGTGTGATGATCTTCATTATTAGAGTATAGTCCCAGTGAGGAAAGGATGATGGAGACTATGATTCCCCCACAAGTCGGGCGAGACTTCGGACTTTACAAAAAAAAGAGAAAGGCCAAAAAAAGGGAAGGCCAAAGAAAAAAGAAAAAAGAAAAAAAAAGAAAAGGAAAAAAATGAGAGAAAAAGAGAGAAGGGACAATGCTAATATCTCTTTTTCCACACTTGTGCTTCAAAGTTGTACCATGATCTTCATGATGGAGAGTCTCCTATTTTGTCACTTCCATATACTAGTGAGAATTTTTCATTATATAACTTGGCTTGTATATTCCAATGATGGGCTTCCTCAAAATGCCCTAGGTCTTCGTGAGCAAGCGAGTTGGATGCACACCCATTTAGTTTCTTTTGTTGAGCTTTCATATATTTATAGCTCTAGTGCATCCATTGCATGGCAATCCCTACTCACTCACATTGATATCTATTAATGGGCATCTCCATAGCCCGTTGATATGCCTAGTTGATGTGAGACTATCTTCTCCTTTTTTTGTCTTCTCCACAATCACCATTCTATTCCACATATAGTTCTATGTCCATGGCTCACGCTGATGTATTACGTGAAAGTTGAAAAAGTTTGAGATTATTAAAGTATGAAACAATTGCTTGGCTTGTCATCAGGGTTGTGCATGATTAAATACTTTGTGTGATGAAGATAGAGCAACAGCCAGACTATATGATTTTGTAGGGATAACTTTCTTTGGCCATGTTATTTTGAGAAGACATGATTACTTTGATTAGTATGCTTGAAG
The DNA here is from genome assembly GCF_002162155.2 of Triticum dicoccoides. Lineage (NCBI taxonomy): Eukaryota > Viridiplantae > Streptophyta > Magnoliopsida > Poales > Poaceae > Triticum > Triticum dicoccoides. The sequence goes on along the minus strand of NC_041389.1, from coordinate 228,723,624 downwards.
TATCACCATTCTTATGTCAATATGAACTTCTATTTTGAATCATTTGGATCTGAACATTCATGCCATAATAAAGAAAATTACATTGGGAATTATGCTAGGTAGCATTCCACATCAAAAATTCTGTTTTTATCATTTACCTACTAGAGGACGAGCAAGAATTAAGCTTGGGGATGCTTGATACGTCTCCAACGTATCTATAATTTTTGATTGTCCCATGCTATTATATTACCCCTTTTGGATGTTTATGGGCTTTATTTTACACATTTATATCATTTTTGGGACTAACCTACTAACCGGAGGCCCAACCCGTATTGCTGTTTTTTTGCCTGTTTCAGTATTTCGAAGAAAAGGAATGTCAAACGGAGTCCAAACGGAATGAAACCTTCGGGAGCGTGATTTTTGGAACGAACGTGATCCAGAGGACTTGGAGTGCAAGTCAAGAAGCAGCCAAGGCGGCCACGAGAGGGTAGGGAGCCCCCCCTATAGGGTGCGCCCCCTGTCTCGTGGGCCCCTCGGGCGGCCACCAATGTACTTCTTCCTCCTATATAAGCCTACGTACCACGAAAACATCCAGGGAGCCAAAGAAACACAATTTCCACCGCCGTAACCTTTTGTATCCGTGAGATCCCATCTTGGAGACTTCGCCGGCGCTCCGCCAGAGGGGGAATCGACCATAGAGGGCTTCTACATCAACACCATAGCCCCTCCGATGAGTTGTGAGTAGTTTACCACAGACCTTCAGGTCCGTAGTTATTAGCTAGATGGCTTGTTCTCTCTTTTTGGATCTCAATACAATGTTCTCCCCCTCTCTTGTGGAGATCTATTCGATGTAAACTCTTTTCGCGATGTGTTTGTCGAGATCCGATGAATTGTGGGTTTATGATCAAGTTTATCTATGAGAAATATTTGAATCTCTTCTGAATTCTTTTATGTATGATTGAGTTATCTTTGCAAGTCTCTTCGAATTATCAGTTTGGTTTGGCCTACTAGATTGATCTTTCTTGCCATGGGAGAAGTGCTTAGCTTTGGGTTCAATCTTGCGGTGTCCTCACCCAGTGACAGAAAGGGTTGCAAGGCACGTATTGTATTGTTACCATCGAGGATAAAAAGATGGGGTTTATATCATATTGCATGAATGTATCCCTCTACATCATGTCATCTTGCTTAAGGTGTTACTCTGTTCTTATGAACTTAATACTCTAAATGCAGGCAGGAGTCGGTCGATGTGTGGAGTAATAGTAGTAGATGCAGGCAGGAGTCGGTCTACTTGTCACGGACGTGATGCCTCTATACATGATCATGCCTAGATAATCTCATAATTATTCGCTTTTCTATCAATTGCTCGACAGTAATTTGTTCACCCATCGTAATACTTATGCTATCTTGAGAGAAGCCACTAGTGAAACCTATGGCCCCCGGGTCTATCCTTTATCATATTTGTTACCAATCTACTTTTAGTTGCATATTTACTTTTCGCATCTATATTATAAAATACCAAAAATATATTTATCTTATCATACTATCTCTATTAGATCTCACATTCGCAAGTGGCCGTGAAGGGATTGACAACCCCTTTATTGCGTTGGTTGCGAGTTCTTTGTTTGTTTGCGTAGGTGCATGGGACTTTTGAGGAGCCTCCTACTAGATTTATACCTTGGTTCTCAAAAACTGAGGGAAATACTTAAGCTACTATTGCTGCATCACCCTTTCCTCTTCAAGGAAAACCAACGCAAGCTCAAGACGTAGCAGTACGCAATTTATGAAATGGAGGCTATGTAATCATATGAGGTAACACTTTTAAGTAGCTGACTACAATATCCATTTCTTTTTGTGCGCCTCTACACTAACATGTCAATGCATTATGTTTAAAGTAAATAACAAATGGCACTAAATTATCTATTTACACGAGAAATTCATAGGCTGAGCGTTTGATCCATTTTTTGTGAACGCACCACTACACCTGTACGATTGGTCGCCCCTGTGTGAACGTCCAAGTTATCGGCGCATCATCCCAAGTTATTGTCTTTTTTTCTGGGGTGGACTTCACACCAGTTATTAACTACTGACGCATGCCCCGTGTACACAGTCTAGCATGACCTTCCTGCTAGCACGGTCCAAAATTAGTTTAAACTGGATACGAATGATCCCGCGCGCGGCAGAATCTCCCGCCTCCTTCTAAAATTTCCGCCACCTTAGTCTTTAGCATGCGAAATCCCCCTTTTGTCCTTGGTGCACGGAGACCAACAGTTATAATACCGCCCTCATCTACATGATAGGACGGGGCTGCTTTGGTAACTTCCGGTCCCCCCACTACACGGCACCCCCATTTCCTCTCCCCCTCCCGCAAAAATGATTAACTCCACAGCACCAGAGCATCTTAGATCACGCCGTCCGTACTTCATCGCCCTTTCTCCCTCCCCTCTCGAAACCCTAGATTGCTCATCCACCGGCGTACCATAGCCCATTCACTGCCAGCGGCGTCCACCTCGCCTAATCTGCTTCTGCGGCCGCATCTACCCCTCCCACCTCCCTTAGAAACAAGTAGACTGCTCATGCACCACTGTACCACAGCCCATTCAGTGTCGGCCTTGTCCACGGCGCCGGATCTACTTCGCCGGTACTCTCGTCAACCGCCGCGCATCTGCAGCGGCTCATTCGTACTCCCCACCGGAGACGCTTAGTCGACACCCCCAGAGCTGCCCCACCGACGCCCCCGTCGATGGCCTCTGATCCTCTTCGCCGACACCTTCCTCAACCCTACCGGAGCCGCTTCGCCAACACCTTCCTCAACCCTACCGAAGTCGCTTTGCCGACACCATCGTCAACCCTACTGGCGTAGCTTCGCCTATACCATTCTCAACCCTACCGGGGCCGCTTTGCCAACTCACAAGTCCACGGCCTCAGATCCGCTTCCTCGCACCCTCATCCAACCTACCGGAGCAGCTTCTGACGCCACGTCCACGGCCGCAGATCCGCATCGTCGACACCATCCTTAACCCAACCACCGGAGCAGCTTCTGACGCCCCGTCCTCGGCCACAGATCCGCGTCGTCGACACCATCCTTAACCCAACCACCGGAGCAGCTTCACCTACGCCCTCGTCCACGGCCACAGGTCCGATTCGTCCACACCGTAGTCCACCCTACCAGATCCGCTCCACAAACACCCTACTCGATGGTTCTAGATCTCCTTGCCGGACCCTGACAGCTAGCGCAGCATCATCACCCTTGACGTTTCTAACCTGATTCCCACCGTCTGGAGATATGCCAAGCACCCGCCATGGCCTAGGTACTTGTCACCTTTAAACCCGTCCAACATCACCTGCCCGATGTACTTCAAATATAATAATCGGTCGCTGTTACATGTTATGCAGCTGGCAAAAGCTACAAGGAAGATGTTTCTTCTAGATCTAACAGCTTGGCCAACCAAGATCCTGGACTGAGGCATTGCTATGATCTTGTAAGCGTGTCTCTCTCTTGTATTGTTCTGTGCCTGCCAGCGTGCTTTGCTAGGATTTTCGACCAGTAATCCCTTTGTAGACAATGATTTCTACTACTGGCTGCTAAATTAGATATGTAGATGTCATACATGATACTACCTCGTACCTCCGTTCCTAAATATAAGTCTTTCTAGAGATTCCACTATAGGCTACATATGGAGCAAAATCAGTGAATCTACACTCGAAAATGCATCTATATACATCTGTATGTGGTCCATACTGGAATCTCTACAAAGACATATATTTAGGAACAAGGGCAGTACATTACACAAAATCGTAGGTGGCATGTAGGAATTCCAGTGCACTACATTATGCTCCCTTAGAGTGCCTGCTAGTCCAGCATACAGAGTCATGGCTAGTTTGAGGTACGCACACAATCGTTAATTGGTGGTTTAAATATGTGCAAGGGATATGCAATGTAGTATCATGTAGAGATGTCTGAAATTAGCCGTGTCAACTTGCAGATAGGGTTACACAATGAAAAAGTACAAGATGTATGTGGCCATTTCATGGAACATCGCAAAAAAGGAGAGGCAGCGGTGAGCCTATACAGTGTGCCATGGTACGTCACTCCTCCATTGCAATCATCGTGACATGTTATTTGTATGCCAGTTCTATTACCCAAGTTTCTTAGGGACAGTTATTACGAGTTATCCTAAGAAAATAAGCACATGTGAATATAAGCTCCTTGTAATAAGCCAACCAGTTCTTTTCATTGCGTTTTCAGCTTATCTTTGGTATGATCAGTGGAAAGTCTAGATTGCATTATTTTTTTTTTCATTTTGCTGCCCATATGGAAATTAATTTGACTTGGAAACATCACAAATTGAACTCAGTGCAGTAATTATTATGATAGGAAAACAGGCCATCACTATTTGCTCAAAATGCAAATACAAAGATACCATCTACTTGGCACAATCTACTTTGGTCAATGTTTCCATAGAGATCCCATTGCTAATTTAAACGAAGAACGCATGACCCACATTTAAATGAAGAACAATTATTTATTGAAATTTGATGGTCCAAGTGGCTGGTTATTATCATATAGCAGCACCACCTGAAAGCATCATATAGCAGCAGCAGCTCATAGCAACTCATCATACAGCAGCAGCAGTCTGCAATTCATCACATACCAGTAGCAGCTCATAGCAACTCATCATATAGGAACAACAGGAGCAGCTCATAGCAATTCATCATATAGCAGCAGCAGGTGCAGCCATAGCAATTCATCATATAGCAGCAGCAGGAGCAGCTTATAGCAACTCAGCATATAGAAGCAGCAGCAGCTCATAGAAATTCATCATATAGCAGCAGCAGCTCATAGCAATTCATCATATAGCAGCAGCAGCTCATAGCAATTCATCATATAGCAGCAGCAGGAGCAGCTCATAGCAATGCATCATATAGTAGCAGCAGAAGCAGCTCATACCAATTCATCTTATAGTGGATCAGAATGAAAATTTGGAAAAAAATTAGAGGAGATCCTCACCTTGTTGGATCAGCTCATCCTTCAATAGCACCTCAAGGCCATGGACTGGGAGGAGGGGAGGGGGAATAAGGTGCCTTCTGCCACAGTGTGGGATCAGTCGTAGTTGTGCAGCACCTGCCGGAGTACTGCATTGGACGAACCACAGTGGAGCAGCTGCTGGAGACCATGATAATGAGGGGTGGCGCTAGAGGGAGGAGCAGCCAGGGAGATTTGCCCCTACCCGCCGGCCATGTAGCCTAGCTGGACATAGCATTGTCGAGGACCAGGCCAGATGGGACTAGTGGTGACGGCTCGCTGGAGGAACCCTAGTGCTGCAGTCAGGGGATCGAGGTAGAGGGAAAGGGGAGAGGAGATGCAAGCGGGCAGGGTAATGAACGCTTGCGTGTTTATTTTTAGTTGAGGGTCAGGTGTGACACGGGTGTCAGCAGTTGCATTTTGAGTGTAATATAGGCAGACAACAGAGTCATTTCACTATTCCCCTTCCCTTCAATTTTTAGTGAGGTTCTACCTGAAACCCCCCCTCCAAAGTGAAATTACTTAAGCCCAAGCCCATAACTCAAAAATGACTTCTTTACATCTTTTATGGCGTATTTTAACAATATGCCCTGAAAAGGCGGAATCAAACTGGCCCTTAACCTGCAATTCAATTGTGCGTGCAATGATGAATCACTCCTGCCTGCTATTTGTACATTTAGGCATCATCATACATGGCATAACCTAATACATGTGCATTCCATTATAGAATCTGGAATATACAATGTTTATGTTAGTTCATACGTTGCACATGATGTTTAAATGCCCCTTAAATCTGGTCAGTCAAGTGATGGTCTTTAAGCCTCCTTCTTTGCTTCTTTTCTTGATATGTAAGATTTGCTCACACATCTGTTCAATTGCTTGTTTGCATTAGCCAACCATACTAGGACTGTTTGCTTTGATTACATGCTGTTCTTGACCTAACACTCTAACAGAGCTTGTCAACGATTTAAACACTAAGGGCTGCTGTAGTGGGGCCTTGTCTAACTCATAGGTGACATAAAGGTTTGGCTGTACACTACAGTAGGCTCTCCAAGAGTACCTGGAGATCCAATTCGAAGGTATGCCTAGTTTTTACATAGTGCGGACATAGTAAATGCTCATTTCATTGTGTGCAAGTGCAAGAGATGCGGCATGTTTCATTATGTGGTGTTGTTTTGTTATAATCTCATCCTTTTGTGTTCACGGACTGGAAAGTATGTATATTTATCTTCCAAGGAGACGAGTAACTAGTTTGTGTCACCTTGCAGAGGGGGTGCAATGAAGATAAGATTGAGGATTTCCAAGTACAAGATGTTAGGATGGAGCCTTGCAAGAGAAGTAGGAGCTGCGCTGAGCCTCTTCAACCTGCTAAGGTAAGTCACTATATGCAACTCAACAATTCAATTCCTTGTTTGTTTCAGGCATAGTTAATTTGCTCTTTTCAATTGCTTTATTTGTCCTCAGTTAATGAGATGCCCAAATAATCATGCCTGATGTTCGGTAATTGTATAACTATTAGTTGACATAATTAAAGGCCTTACCATTTAATTACTCTGCTGAAGTGTGCCTGAAGCTTTGAAGTCTATTAACCAACTATTATTGCATGAAGCTCACAATCTAGTTTATACTACGCTAATGATTGCATAGTTTTGCCTGCTGTAGTATGTTTGTATGAAACCCTCTGTTGTTCATTATGCTCCCTAAGACTTTAATTGAGGTACATAATGGCCAATTGCTTGCTTACTTATACGCAATGTGCTGTCTAAATTTGTAACTTGTCTGTGTTTTCGATTGGGCCCCAACATCATGCTCCTCTGGTGAGCTAAGAGGAATTTCTGTATGCAGGCTGCACATACTATCTTTTTTATAATTTTTAAAATATCACCTGCTTATGCTTCATGACGTGTAACTTTTTTTTGAAAGTGACGTGTAACATTATTGTTAGTCTTGTTTTGCCATGTAGTACAAAACAGTGTCTTTCTCGCTTCACTGTTGTAACTATATTTTTGCCCTAGTCATGTGTACTTACAGAAACATTTCAGGATGAAGTGACATTAACACAAAGATCTGCGAGCAGTGCGGCATGTCCGCTACCGAATGATTATGGATTGGAATTGGAATGTGCTGATGTTCTCGAGCATCAACTAGAGGTGGCAAGACAATGTGTACATGATTGTCAACGTATAATCAACAAGTTGAAACTAGACATGCAGGTATTAGATGCAGGAGTCAAAAAATGAAACAAGACACTGAGGTAACCATGAAGGAATTGGAGATTTTCCAGACTGAAATTCGTGTTGTCTGAATCCGGCCAATCCTACTTTCTGAAGAGATTATAGTTCAAATGGAGTTAAGTTGATGCGCGCCCATGATGTATGAGTTGTATTTGCCCAGTGTATGTAATTTGCTGTTTGTGTATGCTTTATTATCACCTGTGCCGAACCATAATGCCCAGCGGGTATAATCGGCTGTAATTTCTTTATTGTATAGTGTAGGATTGTTCTACCTTTCTATGCCTTGATCTCTTTATTGTATAGTGTATGCTTTTTAGAGGTGATAGTATTGAGTAGGATAATTCTTTGAATATGCTATATCATTCCAACGGGGGCCAACTCGCCTGACCATGGCCCTTCACGGGCCATACAATCCATGGGCCATGTACGAGCCGTCGGATCCATGGGCCTTCAATGGGCCGTCGGATCCATGGGCCTTCAGTGGGCCGTAGGATCCATGGGCCTTCTACATCTCGTAGGATCCATGGGCCTTCTACGTCTCGTAGGATCCATGGGCCTTCTATGTCTCATAGGATCCATGGGCCTTGTAAGGGCCGACTCATTTATGGGTCTTGTACGTGCCTTTAATGGGTCGTAGACGGGCCTTTAATGGAAATCGTACGTTTTATGGGCTGACCATAATGGGCCGTTAATAGGCCGTATTTGGTGATGATATGAAAGTGACCCAACAGATTAACGGTCCACAAATGGGCCGACTATAACGACGGGCTGAATTTGGCCCACAAGCAGAAAATGACAGTAACGGGCCGTAAGTAACCGAATGCTGCAAATGAGCCCAAGAATAAATGGGCCCTCAGAAGGCCGAAAGATATCTTGGGCTGGAAATGGCCCAACGGAATAACGGGCCATTAATGGATATAAAGTGATACACTGTTCATTACGGGCTAGTTTCACCACAGGCCGTTAATGGGTGTAAAGTGATACATTGTTCATTACGGGACAGTTTCACCACGGGTCGTTAATGGCCCAAGAGTTACAAAGGGCCTCATATGGGCCGAAAGACGTCATTGGCCATACATGGGCCAGATGTGAAAATGGGCTGGAATCATATTGGATGGCCCAAATGACGCTACTGGGCCTAATTTGGATAGGGCGTAACGGGCCTTCGGTTAGCAGGCTGTAAATGGGCTATACGCGAACAGGCTGTTAACAGGCTTTCCATGGGCCAGCCCGCCACCTTTTGACCAAGTCAACCGGGCCGACCTTTTCACAGGAATGGGCCACTGTTGGGCCGTGCCACGTGTTGATGTATCATAGGCACCTTTTGTCCAATGAGTGGATGACATTTGTCCCAACGATGAGCCGACACATGTTTCCTCCAGCCAATGATGATTTTACACGTTGAAAATCCCCATTGGTCGGGGCTGTTAACGGGTTATCGGATCCAAAACCCAACCCGATAGCTTAACGACGTTCCGTTACGGTGGATGCCATGTGTCGGTCACCCTTGACGAAAGCACTTCTATGACGCGCGATTTATCATCATGGAAGTGGACACTTCCATGGTGATAATTTTGGTAATGTCATGGAATACTTCTACGACAGCACAGGTATGACTATCTTGATTCTGCCATAAAATCGTCATGGATGTACATGCATGACAAAAAACGCGACCTACTGTGACAAACACGTATCATCACGGAAGTGTATTTTTTTTGTAGTGTGAAGGCTTGGTTGAGGTAGAAGGCGTTGTAGACGTCGAAGCTTGAGTGTAAGAACCATATTGCTTGGAAGAGTACTTGGCATACTTGTAATCATCTTGCACTTGTCGCTCCACCTTGGTAGCTTGGTGCACTAGCTCGAGAAGGTTCGTGTACGGTTGGAGATCCGCAATCTTCTTGATAGGATCGTTGAGTCCATTCAAGGAACATGCGATGGTTTGCTCCTCATCTTCGGTGACATTTGCTCGAATCATGGCAATCTCCATTTCCTTGTAATACTCTTCAACTGACTTGGTGCCTTGCTTGAGAAGTTGAAATTTCTTGAAGAGGTCGCGGCTATAGTACATGTGTACAAAGCGCGCTCGCATGACATCCTTCATTTGATTCCAGATTGTGATGGGTTGGTCACCTCATACTTGTCTACGCTCAATGACTTTCTCCCACCAAATGAGGACATAGCCTTGGAACTCAAGATATGCCATGGCGATCTTCTTTTCTTCTTCATAGTTGTGCAACCGAAAGATCTTGTCAACTTTCAATGCCCATGAAATATAGTCTTCAAGATCGTTGCTTCCGGAGAACTTAGGCATGGTGTACTTGAGCTTGCGGTAGCATTGCTCTTCACTGTGTTGAGGGCGATGATGGTGACACTCTTGCCATGGTGGAGGATCTTTAGCCGCTTGCTCCTCGTTCTCCGCTTGATTAACTTGAGGTTGAGGGCATGGAATTCTTGCATGGTTCCTCATTTCTTGGCGCTCCTCAAGGCGTGCGGCTTCTTCTTGTCGCTCTCGTCGGAGGGCCTCTTCTTGTAGATGTACTTGGTGGTTCCGCTCATTGACAGCTTGTGTCGATTCACATAGAGCACATCAGGCTTCAAGGGCTTGTTCTTCACAATGGTGTTGTCTTGTCGAAGGGCATCGCCATCTTGATTTTCTTGTTGGTCTTAGCGTATTGGAGCTTGCTCTTGGACCGGAGGTTCATTAGCTTGTCGATGTAGTCGTTCATGTTCACGGAGGCGGCCTTTTAAACCATTTCCATGAAATGGGTTTTGTGGACCTTTATGAACTTCATGATCTTGACGAAATTGTCAACGATCTCGTGAGCGACTTGCTTTCGAAGAGGTGTACGAGGAATGTCGGCTTGAATGGGCTGGCTTGATGATGTTGAGGATTTATAAGAACGGTTGACCAACAAGGCACGAATCTCCTCCATTTGTGTAGAAAGCTTGCGGTCAAGGTAGTCTCTTGTACGTTGCTCAGATTGTCGCAAGTCAGTGGCGAGTAGGTCAATGCGCTCATTCAACACTTCATTCTCTCGATGCAAAGCTCGTCGCACGCCGAAGAGGTGGTTCCTGGTGACATAGTTGTTTGGGTCCTCATCTTGCTTGATGAAGAGTGGATTTGAAGAATTAGTTGGCCTATCCATCATCTCAAGGAAATGTGTGAGTGGAAGAAAGGAAAGAACTACACCAAATGTACCTTATCCAATGTTGAAAATCAATCAATGATCACTCAATAGTGTAAGAAGGAAATAGCACAATTGGTACATGATCTTGTGGATTCTCACACCTACACAAATAAAGCTTTGGGAGTAGCTTGGTGAGGATGGTGGAACAAAATTTATGCAATTGTTAGCAAGATTCAATAATGTTGAAAAAGATTCGCAAGTTCACAAATGAAACAAGTAGACCAATAGCAAGACACACGCACGGATACATAATGGGGTCGTGCAACCAAGGAATGAGCTCAAAATGTGGAATCCACGGAAAATGCTCTTGTTGCACAACACAAGAGAGACGCTAGCATGATTCATCAATAGGCGGATATGAGACTTGTGCACAACCTACAAAGCAAAAAATGCAACGACTTCTATCCTAAGTATGCTATATGTATTATGTTCCGGTGATATGATCCAAGATGATCGAATATGAAAATCTTAATGTAGTATGATGCTATGGTTCTTTCTTAAAAGCTCTTTGCTTATCTTTCTCTTTTTCTTAAAAGCTTGTTGGCTCTTTCCCTTTTGAGCTCTTTCTTTGGCCTCTTATACAAAACTTCACAAACTAAGACATCAATTGTATATATGCAGTGACAACCTTGTGACAGAAGAGATGAAACGAAGATGCTTGTACCAAGATGATATGGTATGTATGCCATGGGAACGATGATCACTAATGTGCACAAGTAATGTTCAACCTAGTGACACAAGAGATGAAACCAAGATGCTTGTACCAAGATGATATGGTATGTATGCAATGGGAACGATGATCACTAATGTGCACAAGTAATGTTGCCGGCATACTCAATGGCTAGTCTCGATAAGAAAGTGACGCAAAATGGGCTATGGAATTATCAATGCAAATGCAAGGGAGTGAAAAAAGGTGTCGTCAAGGTTACTGTAGAAGGTTTCTCATTTGTAAGCAAGGACATATGATGGTGAAGTGGTCATTATCGATGTCGAGTCATTGTCGAAGATGAGCGGTGGTGATGTCGAAGCCGAACATTCCTAGTTAGCTGAAACACCCTAGGAAAAGTAGACCCACAACTCAAATTCTCAAAACCAAAGGCAAATGGTGATAGCGGAAGCGGTGGTGCGGCGGTGGAATGGTGGTGGTCGAATTGGGTATGCGGTTGTGGAAGTGGAGGTGGCGGGAAACTACCGAAGTGTTGTTTTGTCACAGGAAGCTGGATGATCCGGGCCAGGAGCCGGATGATCCGGGCACGTCCAAATGATCCGGGTCAGGGTCCAAATGACCCGGGCAGGTCAACTGCACGCAGGTGAGGCTCGGGATGAACTCGAAATTCATGGTGAAATCAACAATTTTCGGGATTTTTGGTGGATTTTCTGGTGCAAATGGTGGGGAAAGGTTAGATCAACTTGCAACACAACGAATCCACAGATCAAAATCAGCAAAACTTCATGAAACCAACAAATCACAAAAAATTGGGGCTATTTTTATGGCGATTTTTGGATTTAAGACGAAATCAAGCAAAACAAGGCTAGAAAACAGTGGGGGAGACTCCAAATTCGTGATCAACCATGGCTCATGATACCAAGATGATGTAGGTTGGAACCCTAGGGGCCAATCTTTCACAATTTGGTGGGGGATTCCCAAGAACACGACAAACACATGAGCGGAAATACGAGGGGAAACGAGAGGAACACTCAAATCAATGAGAAACGGTCACACATGTGCTAGATCCATGAACACAAAGAGAGATACATGATTCAAATCCAAAAAAGGGGGATACAAAGGTCACCAGTTCATCTCCTAGAAGGAGGTCATGAATCCACTAGGGGATATTCCCACAAGAGGGCTCTTGAATCCACTTGGGGGATCTTCTCCTAGGAGGCCTTAATCTCCAAGGAGTAGGGGTACAAGTGCATGAGCAATGCTCTATCTCCAAAATGAGCTAAACCAATGCTAACCCTAGAAAAGTGGTGGAAGAGGCGTATATATAGTCTAAGGGGGTGCAGGGGTACATGGGCTTCGGCCCAAAATGTACACGCGTGTGGGGATCCAGATGATCCGGATGGTTGCCGGGATGATCCGGGTGTCTGGGGTCCGGATGATCCGGGCGGCCGTCCGGATCGTCCGGATGTGTCGCAGCCGTCGTAGGGGGTCCGGATGACCGGGAGATGGTCTGAATGTCTGGGTCCATCCGGGTGATCCGGGAGTTGGTCCGGATGATCCGGCTTCGCTCTGGGCCTTGTTGTTCTCGGGTGGCACTTATCCGGATCGTCCGAGCCGGGGTCCGGGCATCCAAGCTGGGGCTGGGTCATCCGAATGGCGGTCCAGATCGTCTGGGCAAGTGCTGACTTGGCCCTCTTCTTCTCCATCCTCATGTTTCTCTTCTCCCTTTGGCTAACCAAGCTCCTTAGCTGCTCCATTGCTAAAATTTTGGTACCTGAGTATAAAAAGTGTCTCCATTTGTGGTAGTAGTCATATCTCATGTATTTCAAAGAGGAATTGTGAGAGGAGAGATGTCACCCCGGTTTCGAGAGCTCTTGCACGTGCGAGTCATAGGTCCACTTGGCACTTGGTGAGACGATGATAGGTCCATGGGGATGACCTTGGGATGCTCTGCATCATTGTACCCCATGACCTAGTCTATACTGACGCCCATTTGTGTCGGCAGACAAGCAACGACCAAAAGAAGAAGAAGATGAAAGAAGAGGTGAAGGCAACCCCTAGCCCGAGGGCGCGCCGACGCTTGCTGCGAACCCCACGGGGCGTGAGGAGGCCACCCGCCGCCCCATCATCGAGGGAGGGCGCCCGGGGGTTGAAGTGTAGCGACTAGACCTCAAACAGTCTGATCTCTATGCATCAGTGTCATCCCTGGATCATAATGCTGACACGCACAGTACTTGAAGGATTTATAACAAAGTGGCAATCACATACTTATTATCAAATGTCTCAAAAGAGATCTTGTTACAATAAATATGGTTTAAAGCCATCTAATAACGATAACAGCAGAAGGCTTGGGAGATAAGTGAGTCCATCAACTCCAACGGCATCACTAAGTATAGAACCACAATCCTAAGGCATCTTACTCGTCGTCTGAAAAGTCTGTAACATGAACGTTGCAGCCCGAAAATGGGTCAGCACATGGAATATGCTGGCAATGTAACACATAGAGAGTAATGAAAGGAATAAGCTATACTACATGAGTAATATGGCAGGTGGAAAGCTCTATGGTTACAGTTTTGCATAAAGCCAATTTTTCCCTACTACAAAGGAATAAATTTTATTTAACTATCATGGTGGTTGTTAAACATTGAGAATGGTTGACCACATTCTCAATCCCAATTAAAAATCATCATTAAAAACCCAACAATATTAACTAAAGTAACATGATGAGATTCAATGATAATCCAAGTACTAGATACTCAAAACGTCCATAACTGGGGACACGACTAATCATGATTAGTTTATACACTCTGCAGAGGTTTGCGCACTTTTCCCCACATGACTCGGTCTCCTCCTTTGGTTTTCTCGCACTACATGGTGTTTGAGAAACGGATGACCGAGACATAGTCTTTCAGAAGTGCTAGCACCTTACGATGGGTAGACCTGTACACCTACTTTCCCCTACATATGCTAGTCTACCACTGTAAGAGTTCACACGACTTAATCAACTATGCTAGAGCCCATAATAGCATGTGGCTGCACACGGAAGTTTCTAGCATGAATAATCTTATGATCCCTTTGAGCCTGGGTGGCGGTCCAAAACAAACAGGCAATCCTGGAATACCCAAGTGCCTCAATCCACCCATATGTGTATTAAAGTTGCCACCTTAAATAAATATTTAATTAACAATCTCACATCTGTCATGGAAATTCACTCACCCAATCCACGTCTACTAGCATAGCATGGTATAATAAGCAAACGTAGAAGTAACTCCCAAGGGTTTGATAATAAAACTGGTGATAGGTACTACCTCATCTACTTCCCAAAACCCACATATTAATCAGATCCTAACCATGCAATTGTTTGAGGATTCCTCTAATGCATAAAAATTGGGTAGTAAAGAGATATGATCAAATGTTACTTGCCTTGTTGATGATCCGTGAAACCTAGGGATTCGAAGTAGTAAGCGGCGCACTCTGGGTACTCTATCGCAAACAAACAAGCAAACAAGCATACAATAAGTACTCATCAAATGCACAGGTAAAACTCAAATAACAGATCTAACCAGAAAGTTCAACTGAAGAACTCCGGTTGGCAAAAGAAATCAAATCAAACGAAGCAACAAAAACTAAACTGCTAAAGAAACAGGCTTCGTTTACTAATCTGGACCTAAGTCAAATTTTAGAGAAGCAAAAACTTGTTTGAGTTGATTAAACAGAAAGAGGGTTTTGAGACGAAACTCTAGGCGCTTGAATCACTTGATTCCGATAAATGAGCGAAAAGATAAACTAAAATGAAAATCGAATCAGAAATCACGATCAGAAATAATCGCGGAAAAATCCGAGAAAAAGAAAATGGACGAACAGGCTAACGAACGAACGTTCGCTGTCTGCGGAAAAAAACGAAAACCGTTCGTTAAAACGAACGTACAGACGGGCGTTCGCTAAATAACTAAAACGAAAAAACTGATCTAATAAAAAAACCGACTGCGGGTTTTTATTAAAAAACAGGGCGGTTAACCGGCGAAAACCGGTAGCGGCGGCTACCTCGGGGTCGGGGTCCGGCGGTCGGCGGCGGGCTCCGGCGGCATGGTCCGGTGGCGGCGGCGGGTGGCGGCGACGGCGGCGGCGGGTGCAGGCGGCGGCGGCGTGCGACGCGAGCGGCGCGAGCGGCAGCGGCGGCGGCGGCGACTAGGGTTTCGGGTGGGCTCGGGGTGACCTCCCAGCGCTTAGAAAGGCCGGCCGGGCCAAGTGTCCTAGCCGGACACGGCCCGGTTAGGTTCGTTCGCGTTTTAAAAAAAACATTACGCGCAGAAAAACAATTAAAAGAAAAACTAAACGGACTCCAAAAATCCCGAAATAAATTTTCTTCGACTTCTAAAATCAAGCCGGTTAAGATGAACATTTATTTGGGGCCTAAATGCAAATTTTGAAAAACACGCATTTTTCCTAAATTCAAATAAAATAGCAAAAACTCCAAAATAAAAATCTTATTTGATTTTTTTATTGAATCCTCAATATATCTTTATTTTGGGAAAGTCATTTTATTCCCTCTCTCATATTTTCATAGTAGAAATAACTGAAGATAAAATAAATAAAATCAAAGTATCCTATTTTCAAAATTAGAGAAAACTCAAATATGAAAATAACGAAATCCCCAACTCTCTCCGGGGTCCTTGAGTTGCGTAGAATTTCTAGGATCGAACCAAAATACAATAAAATATGATATGCAATGATGATCTATGTATAACATTCCAAATTGAAATTTGGGATGTTACAAACCTACGCCCCTTCTCGCCCTCGAGATTCGGGTTGGCTAGAAAATAGGTGAGGGTGGTCCTTCAGCAGATCCTCCTCTCGCTCACAGGTGGCTTCATCCTCTGTGTGGTGGCTCCACTGAACTTTGCAAAACTTGATAACCTTGCTACGGGTGACTCAGCTGGCATACTCAAGAATCTTAACTGGTTTCTACTCATAGGTCAAATCGTTGTCCAACTGAATCGCCTCTAGTGGCACTGTATCTCTCAGCGGTATATCAGCCATCTCTGCGTGGCACTTCTTCAACTGGGAGACATGGAATACATCATGAACTACTGACAAACCTTCGGGCAATTCCAACATGTAGGCAACTTCTCGCATACGCTCCAAAACTTTGTATGGTCCCACAAAATGTGGCGCTAACTTTCCTTTAACACCAAAACGCCTAACTCCTCGAAGTGGAGATACCCGAAGATAGACTCTATCTCCGACTTCGTAAACTATCTCCTTGTGTTTTGAATCTGCATAGCTTTTCTTCCTGGACTGGGCTACTTTTAGCCTATCGCGAATCCATTTCACCTTCTGTTCAGACTCCTTAATCAAATCTGGTCCAAACAACTGGCGGTCTCCAACTTCGTCCCACGACAACGGGGTCCTGCACCTCCTTCCGTACAAGGCTTCTTAAGGGGCCATCTTCAAACTGGATTGATAACTGTTGTTGTAAGAAAACTCTGCATATGGCAGATTGTCATCCCAACTAGATCCATAATCTAGCGCACAAGCTCTCAGCATATCCTCGAAAATCTAATTGACCCTCTCGGTCTGTCCATCTGTCTGCGGATGAAAGGATGTACTAAACTCTAGCCTGGTACCCAAAGTTTCGTGCAACTGATTCCGGAATTTTGAGGTAAACTGAGTTCCTCTATCTGATACAATGCTCCTCGGAACTCCATGCAGACATACGATCCTGGTCATGTATATCTTGGCTAACTTAGCACTGGTGTAAGTGGTCTTCACTGGGATGAAATGAGCTACCTTCGTCAAACGATCGACTATAACACAAATCGAGTCATAGCCTGAACGAGTCCTGGGCAATCCCGTAATGAAATCCATGCCTAGTTTATCCCACTTCCATTAGGGTATTGGCAATGGTTGTAACAATCCTGCTGGCTTCTGATGCTCTAACTTTACTCTCTGACATACATCACAAACTGCTACATACTCTGCAATATCCTTCTTCATTCCGGTCCACCAGAAAGTATCATTCAAATCTAAATACATCTTGGTATTTCCTGGGTGAATCGAATATGGTGAATCGTGGGCCTCTTGCAGAATCAACTTCCTGATCTCCGGGTCATTAGGCACATAAACACGATCTTCAAACCATAGGGTATCGTGCTCATCCTCACGAAATCCCTTAGCTTTACCTTTGCTCATCTTCTCCTTTATGGCGGCAATTTCCTTGTTGGTCTTCTGAGCTTCTCTGATCTTATCCATCAAAGTCGACTGAATCTCCAATGCTGCTACATAGCCTCTCGGAACTATCTCTAAACATAGCTCACGAAGGTCCTCGGCTAACTCCTTCGGGAACTCTCCGGTCATTAGTGTATTGACATGGCTCTTACGGCTCAACGCGTCGGCTACCATGTTAGTCTTTCCCGGGTGGTAATGCAACCTCATATCATAATCTTTGACGAGTTCCAACCATCTCCTTTGCCTAAGATTCAACTCCTTCTGCGCAAAAATGTACTTCCAACTCTTGTGATCCGTGTACACCTCACAATGATTTCCGATAAGGAAATGTCTCCAAGTCTTCAATGCATGCACCACGGCTTCTAACTCCAAATCATGTGTGGCATAATTCAACTCATGAGGTTTAAGCTGTCATGAAGCATACGAAATGACTCTCCCCTCCTGCATAAGCACTGCTCCAAGTCCTCGACGTGAAGCGTCGCAATACACCTCGTAATCCTTGCTCTGATCTGGCAGAATCAACACTGACGAGGTAAGCAAATGTTCCTTCAATTCCTGGAAACTGGCCTCACACTCCTCAGTCCAAATGAACTTGGTATCCTTCTTCAACAATTCCGTCATTGGTTTTGCAATCTTCGAGAAATTCTCAATAAATCTCCGATAGTATCCTGCGAGTCCAAGGAAACTCCGGATCTCTCCAACTGTTGTTGGTGCTTCCCAGTTTGTCACAGTGACAACTTTGGTGGGGTCTACTGCTATACCTTCTCCGGATATAACATGTCCAAGGAATCCAACTTCCTTCAACCAAAATTCACATTTGCTGAACTTGGTGTATAACTGGTGTTCTCTGAGCTTCTCCAGTACCAAACGCAAATGCTCCTTATGCTCCTCTTTATTCTTCGAGTAGACCAAAATATCATCAATGAACACCACGACGAACTTATCCAAAAACTCCATAAACACCTTGTTCATCATGTTCATGAAATAGGAAGGTGCGTTAGTCAGACCAAATGACATAACGGTGTACTCATACAGCCCATACCTGGTGGTCAAAGCCATCTTAGGCATATCCTGCTCTCGAATCTTCAACTGATGGTATCCTGATCGCCAATCTAGCTCCTTGCAATCGGTCAAACAGATCATTGATCATCGGCAGTGGGTACTTGTTCTTGATTGTTACTGCATTCAATCCTTGATAATCAACAACCATCCTTAATGATCCATCTTTCTTCTCTACTAGAAGTACTGGTGATCCCCAAGGCGAAGAACTTGGGAGAATATATCCTTTATCCAGTAACTCTTTAATCTGCTTCTCAATTTCCTCCAAATCCTTAGCGGGCATCCGGTACAATCTCTTAGATATCGGCCATGTGCCTGGCAAAAGATCAATCAAAAACTCAATGTATCTATCTCGTGGCATGCCTGGCAACTCTTCCAGAAATACATCAGGAAAATCCTTCACCATTGGTACTTCCTACTGCACCACTCCTGATAAGGAGTTTACGTGCATCCTCTTTGGCTCATGTCTTGATACATACTTGATCCTTCTCCCTTCTGGGGTGGTAAGCAAGATCGACTTACTGGCGCAATCGATGTTTCCTCCATAGATCGATAGCCAATCCATACCCAGAATCACATCCAAACCTTGAGATTCCAAAATGATTAAATCTGAGGGGAAGACATGCTTGCCTATACTCAATGGCACTTGAAAACATCCTCGACTGGCCATATACTCTGTTCCTGGTGAGCTTACTAACATGGGTGTTCCTAGAACTTTGGTGGGCAGTTTATACTTATCCACAAATCCCCTTGATATGTATGAATGCGATGCACCGGTATCAAAAAGAATGACTGCAGTAATTGATTTAACCAAAAACTTACCTATTACTGCATCTGGTTGGACTTCAACCTCCTCCACATTAACGTGGTTCACCAGTCCCCTGTTGAAAGGGTTCAGCTTCCTCCCCGAGCTTCCATTGCCATTTCCATTCTGGCCTTCAGGACATTCATTGGCGTAATGTCCAATCTTCTGACACTTAAAGCAAGTGTCTTGCCTCAAATCTTTCTTAGCTGGAGTTGATGGGTTGGTACGGTTCTGGTCGTTGCTTCCTCCATTCCCATTCTTGGGGCCATTATGATTATGCGAGTTACCTCCTTCATGGGTATGCTGAAAATGTCCTCCCGACTTTGGGGTAAAATGTGGCTTCTGTTGAGCTCCAGAATTGTACTTTCCTTGTCCATACTTCCTCTTGCGGTTTTCAATCTGCTGCTGCTTCCCTTCAATCATAAGAGCACGGTCTACCAACTCCTGGTAGTTGTGGAAACTTGCTACCTGATGTGGAGCATCCGACGATCATCCCCATGTACACTCGAGCCTACGCCATTGGACCTAAGGTGAATTCGCTCCTTTCCGAATCTTCCCTTTCCGCATGTAAGACATGGATGCTACTTCAAGCGCGGACCTTGTGCATACTCAGGTACACCCGAGGAGACCATGGAGAGCCCAATGACCAAGGCCAAGTGTGCACGGAAGCGAAGGAAGGAGAAGGAAGAAGAGCCAGCTGCTACAGCGGCCGGACATCCGGCCCCAGCCCGGACATCCGGCCCTTGCCCCTGAAATCCGGCATCGGCTATCCAGAGAACACCGAAAAGGACCAGCGCAGCCCGGACATCCGGCACCATGCCCCGGACATCCGGCTCTTCCTGAAGCCCCGGACATCCGGCCCCCTCGCCCGGAAATCCGGCGCCCCATCACAGAAGCTGGGCCCTGCCAGCCCGGACATCCGGCCCCAGCGCCCGGACATCCGGCGTCTCATGAAGGCCCGGACATCCGGCCCGATGCCCGGACATCCGGCCCCCCTGCCTGCGTGCAGCTCATCCGGGCCGAGTCCCTTGTACCCCTTCGCCCCTTAGACTATATATACTTCCCCTCCACCTACGTTTTAGACTTAGCATTGGATTAGCTCATTTTGTGTGAGAGCCTTTGCTCATCCACTTGGATACTTCTCCTCGGAGATCACGACCTCTCCCGAGAAGATCCCCAAGCGGATTCAAGACCCCTCTTTAGGGAAGAACATCAAGGCCTCCTCTTGGAGAAGAACGGTTCCGTTGTATCCTTTCCCTTTGTTGATTGTGAACCATGTGTTACCTTATGTGTGTGATGATCTAGCACCTGTGTGATCGGTTCCTTGTCGGTTGAGTGATTCTGTCTCGTTTTCCCCGTGTTTCCCTTGTGCTTCCGCGTGTTCTTCGTGATTTCTCCATAGGATCCACTCCAAACGTGAAAGATCGACGCTATAGGGTTCCACCCTACATCACTACCGCTCATCATTCAGTCCTTCCAGAAACTTCTCTTGCTTAGCTGCATCCGTAGCAACGTCATCTGGGGCATAACGTGCTAGCTTACTAAAGTCATCCACTACTGGCCAACTGTACGTCCTCCCTGGCGTAAGTTGCGAAACTCACGCTTCTTCATGGCCATTGCTCCTGCTGAAACATGGGCAGTATGGAAAGCCTGCTGAAACTGATCCCATGTGACAGTGTCTACTGGATAGGTGGCTGTGAAATTCTCCCACCATGATGTTGCGGGTCCTTCAAGCTGATGTGTGGCAAATTGCACCTTCTCCGCATCTGTGCATCCTGTAGTGATCAACTCCCTGGCTGTCTTCCGAAGCCAATCATCTACAACAATCAGCTCGGTGCTACTGGAGAACACCGGCGGATTCAGCCTAAGAAAATGGGTTAAGTGATCAACAGGTGGTGGTGGTGGTGGGTTGTTGTTGTTGTTGTTCCCCTGATTCTGATTCTGGGCTAGCAACTGCATCAAGGCATTCTGCTGCTGGATCAACTGAGTGAGCTCCGGTGGGAAAGCAAATCCATTGTCACGTCTCGGAGGCATCTGAGGGTTTAGAAAAGATGAGAATACAGAATAGAATGAGGTCTAGAGGGAAAACACTACCCATATGCACATGAGACAAATGCAATCAAAACACTTCATTCAAACAAGCAAGGGCACACAACGGTCTATCTATCGTTACAGAAGTGCTCATACTATACTAGATACATGGGGAAATACTACTACTGTTATGGTGGTCAACTAGAAACACTGCACCGTTGAAGACTCCATGATATCTGCTCCAGCTTCATCAACATAGTCATCATCACTATCATCTGGGTCCGAGTCGGTGTCGTCGATGATGATGTAGTTCTCTGGACAAGTGCAATCTTCGTCTTCTCCAGTTGCGGGAAATCCCATAAACACTCTTAGCTTCTTCTTCAGATCATCATTCTTCTCTACTAGCGTTGCTATTTCCTCCTCATATCCATCACATGTAGACTTGAGTTGTTCCTCCAGTTCCGTGATCTTGGTCATGGCCTTCTTGAGATCCATCATGCCTGCGCACATCTGGTTCTCCTGGCGTCGAATGTGCTGGTTTAACTCCTGTATGAAAGCTGCTATTGATCTGTCTTTCCTGGTGCTGATCATCTCCCATTGCTCATCTCGGCGCCCACAAATCTGGTAGATAGTATCGTTAAGCTCCTTGTGGCAAACTTCTCCAATACGTCCCATGGTGATGTGGGCTGCCATGATCTTTCCTAGACTCCAGGTCGGTGCATCAAAGGAAAACTCTATGGGCTCAGTGACGGGCATGAACGTCCTTCCTAGAACTTGAACTTGAATCATCCAGCGCACCTCTTCAGGTAAAGTGGCGTTGTAGGTCCCGGTGAAGCTTGGTATTCCAGTGTTCAGTTACTTGTTAACTTCCTTCAGGTGTCGCCCAAAGGGTGTTTCTTCATCCGGTTGCGTGAACTTGTTCCTTGCATCCGCCATCCTAAAAGAGAGTAGAAAAAGATGAGGAGTCAGAAATGAGAAGAGAGAGTAGTGATCTTGGGCTCTAGCTTAGTGGTCGTGTCCTACAGTCAACGTGTGCTGTGATACCATCTTGTAGCGACCAGACCTCAAACAGTCTGATCTCTGTGCATCAGTGTCATCCCTGGATCAGTAATTCTAACACGCACAGTACTTCAAGGATTTATAATAGAGTGGCAATCACACACTTATTACATCGAATGTCTCAAAAGAGAGCTTATTACAATAAATATGGCTTAAGGCCATCTAATAACGATAACAGCGGAAGGCTTGGAAGATAAGTGAGTCCATCAACTCCAACGGCATCACTGAGTATAGAACCACGATCCTAAGGCATCTTACTCGTCGTCTGGAAAGTCTGCAACATGAACGTTGCAGCCCAAAAACGGGTCAGCACATGGAATATGCTGGCAATGTAACACATAGAGAGTAATGAAAGGAATGAGCTATACTACATGCATAATATGGCTGGTGGAAAGCTCTATGGTTACAGATTTGCATAAAGCCAATTTTTCCAACTGCAAAGGCATAAATTTTATTTAACTATCATGGTGGTTGTTAAACATTGAGAATGGTTGACAGCATTCTCAATCCCAATTAAAAATCATCATTAAAAACACAACAGTATTAATTAAAGTAACATGATGATATTCACATGATAATCCAAGTATTAGATACTCAAAACGTCCATAACCGGGGACACGGCTAATCATGATTAGTTTATACACTTTGCAGAGGTTTGCGCACTTTTCCCCACACGACTCGATCTCCTCCGTTGGTTTTCTCGCACTACATGGTGTTTGAGAAACGGATGACCGAGACATAGTCTTTCAGAAGCGCTAGCACCTTATGATGGGTAGACCTGTACACCTACTTTCCCCTACATCTGCTAGTCTACCACTATAAGAGTTCGCACGACTTAATCAACTATGCTAGAGCCCATAATAGCATGTGGCTGCACATGGAAGTTTCTAGCGTGAATAATCTTATGATCCCTTTGAGCCTTGGTGGCGGTCCAAAACAAATAGGCAATCCTGGAATACCCAAGTGCCTCAATCCACCCAGATGTGTATTAAAGTTGCCACCTTAAATAAATCATTAATTAACAAGCTCACATCTTTCATGGAAATTCACTCACCCAATCCACGTCTACTAGCATAGCATGGCATAATAAGCAAACGTAGAAGTAACTCCCAAGGGTTTGATAATAAAATTGGTGATAGGTACTACCTCATCTACTTCCCAAAACCCACATCTTAATCAGATCTCTGAGGATTGATAATGCATAAAAACTGGGTAGTAAAGAGGTATGATCAAATGTTACTTGCCTTGTTGATGATCCGTGAAACCTAAGGATTCGAAGTAGCAAGCGGCGCACTACGGGTACTCTATTGCAAACAAACAAGCAAACAAGCATACAATAAGCACTCATCTAATGCATAGGTAAAACTCAAATAAGAGATCTAACCAGAAAGTTCAACTTAAGAACTCCGGTTGGCAAAAGAAATCAAATCGAATGAAGCAACGAAAATCAAACTGCGAAAGAAACAAGCTTCATTTACTAATCTGGACCTAAGTCAAATTTTACAGAACCAAAAACTTTTTTGAGTTGATTAAACGGAAAGAGAGTTTCGAGACGAAACTCTAGGCGCTTGAATCGCCTGATTCCGATAAACGAGCGAAAAGATAAACTAAAACGAAAATCGGATCAGAAATCGCGATTAGAAATAATCGCGGAAAAATCCGAGAAAAAGAAAACGGACGAACAGGCTAACGAACCAACGTTCGCTGTCTGCGAAAAAAAACGAAAATCGTTCGTTAAAACAAATGTATAGACGGGCGTTCGCTAAATAACTAAACCGGAAAAAAACGATCTAATAAAAAAACGACCGCGGGTTTTTATTAAAAAAACAGGGCGGTTAACCGGCGAAAACCAGCGGCGGCGGTGGCTACCTCGGGGTCGGGGTCCGGCGGGTGGCGGCGGGCTCCGGCGACGTGGTCCGGCGGCGGCGGCGGCGGCGGGTGCA